>NC_135893.1:6228717-6435125 GCF_964194155.1 Cetorhinus maximus
CTTGTAACATGGTACGAAATAGTATAGGCTGAAAACAGACAACATATAAATCATGGGCTATGTTGTATGCAATCAGAAAAAAAAACATTTAAATTCTGAAATACTCTACAGAATTGACTGAATCTGAAATCACCCTAAACGAAAATCTGGACCTTAAACAAAGTCTTTAACCAGGCCGGCCATCAGTCAAAAACAAAAAAGTCATACACTGCAAATGATACCTTGAGTATTCAGTTGTATGCAGACATGGAAGCTGGTGAAAAAATACACTTTTAAGATGCATTGAACTGACAAGTTTTTGCCATCTAATAAGGCATTTTGTTAAAATATAAGTATCAAACTACACCACTCAATGCTGTCCAAAGTAGTTTAGAAGTTGTTGAATCACCTTCTCATATTTCAGATTTTTCACAACTCCATGCTCAGAAAACAGATTAATAGTCATTCAGAAATCATTTAACATTTATAGTTAAACTAAAAAACTTATCTACAACAAATGTGAACAGACAGCTCTGAATCAATGCACTTTTTCTAAAAAGACCACAAGCTATCAATAGCCTTTCAATTTTTCCCTTTATTTTTACAGAAATTGCTCTGCGACAACAGCAAACGTGACGGCATTATGCAAGGGGGCAAAAACTAAACTCTCAGAACTAAGCAATACGAAAGAGCAGATTTAACATTTGAAGTTACAACATTAGAATAGCTTGTTAAAGGATTTCTCCAATGTTACTTCAGCACTCAGCAATTCCTAAGCAGTTGATATCATTCTACATCATTGTAAAAATACTCAAAACAAAAAAGACTGCAGCAGAATTCTTTACAAACACTGATGGAAATACTCTGATTTTAAGAATGTTTCAGAGGAAAGCTGGCTGCAAATACAAGTTTAATACCCAGACTATTATAATGCAGCATCTAGTTATAAAAGATTCAAAACAATAAAGCATTGAATATTTTAATTGTATTTTTTTTTCCAGTGGGAACCACCCACAACATCTGTTACATGCACCACCTTTACAAAACAACTGAATTTTCCCTTCAGATACTTATTGTAACATTAAAAATACAGCTTGGTATTTGATTCATTCCATTAAACCACAAGTAACTGGTATAGATCAAAGAACCTGCAATGCGTCGACTTTTGTGCTTTAAAAAGGATAATCAATATTAATATGAACATTAAAGCCTTTTTTTTTAGAAAGTCTGAATGACATGGTCATTTATCAGCCTCTTAGAAAACTTAATGGACAATAGTGTAACAACCATTTTTAATTTTTGAGCAAGCTGTCAATGACCAAAAAAAAAGCTTTTTTTTTCGTTAAAAGAGATCAAAGGCATGGTGTTTAAATTATTTAAAAGGTTGGTAAAAATGTTACACTGATGCAGTGCCGTCCAAAAAGATATAAATTGACAGAACTGCTCAATCTTGGAAGGAAAGATTTTGTTTTTCGGGAGCATGGAGAGCCAGGAAATAAACATGGAGCGTTTATTCAACGTTAGACTGGAAATCCATCGGGAGACAGAAAATCCTTTAATTACCATGAATATTTAAGATTAAAACACACTGCAGTTTAAAGTAACGTCATGTGGATCTATATAAAAACAAAGCCTGGCCCTTTGCTAACCCTAGATGACCAAACCCACAATTGAGAGAAAAAAAAGAGACAACTCCGTGGAAATAAAAAACAGGTCGTGTTTCCGAATGCATTGCAGATTTAAAAGGATAGCAAACGTTTTGCAAGCGCAAATTAAATATGTTTTTTTTAAAAAAAGAAACGAGATGAACGGAGGGAGAGAGGAAGGCAAGGTCGTTTCCCCACCCCAAGCGCATCTCCAATCCTCAGGCAAAGCACCAAACGATGGAGAGAAGCAAAAAATAAATAAATAAATAACTCAACCCAGGGAAGTGTTTTCTGCAAGACGCAGGGATTCCTGCACTGCCCAAGAGATTTTAATTAAAGATAAATCTCCGGGTGAATGCCCCTTCCTCACATCCCGATGGAGAATGGGTGATGGGGGGGGATGGGGGCTGGGATTCCTCAGCCCAGATAAAAACAACGAATAGTCTTATGTTCGTTTAAATAGGCTGTGCACCCACATCACCTTTGCAAAAATAAACAAGACAGGTAAAACAAAAATAAATCCTTTGGCTCCTCATCCCCAAGAACATGGCCGGAGCCAAAACGCCAGGCAGGATGATGCCGGGGGGGGAGAGAAACAAAACACCACAAAACACCGGGTTAATCACAGAGACCGGGACCCTCCTCACCTTTGCCAGCGGACACAGCAATGGACAGGGTCAGTAAGAGGCAGGTTATCGAGGCGGAGGGTTTACACCTGACCGGATTCATACTGCCGCTTCTCCCGCTCCCACCGCCCGGCTGCCGATCGCTAAAATGGCGGCCGCTCGCTCGCTCGCTCGTTTAGTTGCTCGCTCGCTCGCGCCCCGCAGCCCCGCCCCGCCCGGCGCGCGAGCCGCACGCTGACGTCACCCATCCTCCCCGCCCCCGCGTCTGCCACCGCTGACGTCACCCCCATCGGCCCCGCCCACCGCTGACGTCACCCACCGGACACCCCGCCCCATGCCCGGCGCTCACTGACGTCACCCCTCCCTCGGCCCCGCTCGGCCAGTCACCGCTGACGTCACCTCAACGGTGAATCACGTGACAGTTAAAGGGGCAAGGACTCCCCAGTACAAGCTATTCAGCCCCTCCACAACAACAACTTCTTACATTTACATAGCACCTTTAACAAAGACACTATTAATATAGCATCTTTAACAACAACAACTTATATTTATATAGCACATTTAATAACAGCAACAACTATATTCACCTAGTGCCTTTAACATTAAACAGCACTTCACAGGAGATTTACAAAGCAAAATTAGACACCAAGCCCTTCGGCCCATCGTGTCTGCGCCAGTCAGCAAGCCCCTATCAACTCTAATCCCATTTTCCAGCACTTGGCCCGTAGCCCTGTATGCTACGGCGTTTCAAGTGTTCATCTAAATACTTCTTAAATGTTACGAGGGTTCCTGCCTCTACCATCCTTTCAGGCAGTGAGTTCCACCCTCTGGGTGAAAAAATTTTTCCTCAAATCCCCTCTAAACCTCTTGCCCCTTACCTTAAATCCATGCCCCTTGGCTATTGACCCCTCAACTAAGGGAAAAGTTTCTTCCTATCTACCCTATCTATGCCCCTCATAATTTTCTACACCTCGATCAGGTCCTCCCTCAGCCTTCTCTGCTGTAAGGAAACCAACCCCAACCTATCTAACCTCTCTTATTAGCTGAAATGCTCCAGTCCAGGCAACATCCTGGTGAATCTCCTCTGCAACCTCTCCAGTGCAATCACATCTTCCCTATAGTGTGGCAGTCAGAGCTGCACACAGTACTCCAGCTGTGGCCTAACTAACGTTTTATATAGCTCCATCATAACCTCCCTGCTCTTGTATTCAATGCCTCGACTAATAAAGGCAAGTATCCCATATGCCCTCTTAACCACCTTATCTACCTGTCCTACTGCTTTCAAGGATCTATGGACATGCACACCAAGGTCCCTCTTGTTCTTTGTACTTCCTAGGGTCCTACCATTCATCGTGTACTCCCTTACCTTGTTAGTCCTCTTGAAATGCATCAACTCACACTCTTCAGGATTAAATTCCATTTGCTACTGTTCTGCCCATCTGATCAGCCCGTCCATATCATCCTGTAGTCCAAAGGCTTTCCTCCTCGCTATTTACCACACGACCAATTTTCATGTCATCTGAGAACTTACTGATCACACCTTCTACATTCATGTCTAGATCATGAATATACACTACAAACAGCCATGTAAAGCAAGATTGGGGGAAATGACCAAAAGCTTGGTCAAAGACGTAGGTTTTAAGAAGTGTATGTAAGGAGGAAAATGTGGTGGAGAATTGGAGAGGTGTAGGGAGAGAATGCCAGAGTTGTGGCTCAGCTGAAGGCATGGCCACCGATGGTGGAGAGACCAGGAGGCCAGAATTAGATAAGCACAGATATCTTGGAAGGTTGTGGGGTTGGAGGATATTACAGAGATAGGGAGAAGTAAGGCCATGGAAGGGTTTGAAGACAAGGATGAGAATTTTAAAATCAAGGCATTGTTTGATCAGGATCCAATGTAAGTAAGTGAGCCTGTTTTACCATTCAGTGAGATCATGGTTTATCTGCAATTGAACTTCATGTACCTGTCTTTGCCCCTATCCTTCAATGCATTTAGTATTTAGTTAATAAATATCTATCAGTCTCAGATTTAAAATTAACAATTGATCTAGCATTAATTGCCATTTGCAGACGATCACTCCAAATTTTCACCACCCTTTGTGTGTTGAAGTGTCTCCTAATTTCACTCCTGAAAGGTCTGGCTTTATTATGTTGACTATGTCCCCTAGTCCTAGACTCCCCAACCAGCAGAAATAGTTTCTATCAACCTTATTAGGTTTTCTCACATTCATAGAGAATTACATGGGATATACAGCACAGGAACAAGGCCATTTGGCCCAACCAGTCCATGGCTGTTCCACTCCAGCCTCCTCCCATCCTCTTTCATCTAAAACTATCAACATAACCATCAATTCTCTTCTCTCTCATATGCTCATCTGGTTTTCCCTTCAATGTATTGATAATGCTCACACCCCCTGTGTTAGTGACTTCCATGTTCTCACTGCTCTGTCGATAAAGAAGTTTCTTCTGAATTCCCTATTGGATTTCTTGGTACTTTGCAATGATGACCTCTGGCTTTGTTCTCCCACAAGTGGAAACATTCTCCCTGCGTCTTATTCTGTCAAAAGCATTTCATAATTTTAAAGACCTCTATTAGGTCACCCTTCAGCCTTAGACCCAGCATCTTCATAGATAGATGTGAACCCATCTGAATTTGTGCTGGAGGTCATTAATCATGGTCCTAACATTTCCCCAGAACAGGAGTGTCCCTTGGAAGGCACTTGTGCCCGAATTGGGGGAATGAGAACGGACTGCAGCCATTAACAGCCACTAGCTACAGAACATTTCAGCTGCTGCCCAGAGAAAGAAGCCAGAAGGCCTTCAGCCTCACTGATAATCATTGCTCTCCCTCAAAAGTTTCCTGTATGGAGGTGGGTAGAATTTTCTGGCAATCCTCTTTAGATCCACTGGCCTCAAAAGGCTAATCATAACTCAAAGCCTCACCTGCAAAGGACAAGTTGTCTTCTGGGCATCTGCCAGGCAGAAATACAGGAAATGAGTCAAGTTAATCGTTGCATTACAGTGTCAGGTTAAAGCTTTCATCTATTCCAGGTAGAAGCACTCCTCCCCTATCTCAGGGAAACGCCTGGAAGGTCAGCTTTATGGATTGCTCCACCTTTTTCCTATATCTTAATTTGTGCCTGAGGAGTAGGCAAGTGCAAGGAATAAATCAGAGAAAAATCAGCCCCAACATGTATTAAAGGAGTGAACTTGGATAAACCAAACTGATATTTCTTAACCCTGACTTTCCTTATGTTATTACGGCTTTTATACATGTAAAGATATATTATTTTGGCAACTCAGAGTGATTCTGATTTGGGAAAATAAATAAGTAAACAAACAGATATGACATAAAATATGTTACTAATAATTTCCGTTTTCACCTGTAGGATTTATTTATTATTATGGGAATACTTTCAGAGCTATTCAGCTGTAAAAATATAAACAAGTAGGAAAATTCTTGAAGATGCAATGTCCTGTCAACACTCTGTTAGCCATCTTGATTAGGGCTGTAATGGTGCCTAGTAGAGTTTAGTCTCCAACTGAAAATAATCCACGAAGGTCCAACTTGTGAAACGTCTTTTCTCATTACAGTTGCTTCTGGCTACAACCAAGCTCCTTCATCCCATGATATAAACATGACCAAAGAACTTGATCATAATAAAACAATTCTTCTGAATGGCTTGTAGTAATTGCTTTCCAGCATTCCAAGAATCGCAAGGGTAGAAATTTGTATTAGGGGGTCGTACAAAGCAGGTGGCATTGAATCTGATGCCTGTTATATAGTTTACCCAATACTCAGCTCAATGGATATATGTAATGCTAGTTCCATTGCTTTATTGCCTAAGGCAAAGTTCTACCCCACCGTCCTGTACTGAATCTTTCCAAAATGTACCATAGAGAAAAGCTGTAATTATAACCAGTGAACTTCTGTCATTAGTGAATGGCAACACAGATCATACTCATAGAGTCGTGGAGGTCTTCAGCACAGAAAAAGGCCCTTCGGCCCATCGAGTCTGTGCCAGTCAAACAAGTACCTAACTATTCCAATCCCATTTTCCAGCACTAGGCCCATAGCCTTGTATGTCATGGCATCGCAAGTGCACATCCAAATACTTCTTAAATGTTATGAGGATTTCTGCCTCTACCACCCTTTCAGGCAGTGAGTTCCAGATTCCCACCACCCTCTGGGTGAAAAAAGTCTTCCTTACATCCCCTCTAAACCTCCTGCCCCTTACCTTAAATCTATGCCCCCTGGTTATTGATCCCTCTACCAAGGGGAAAAGTTCCTTCCTGTCTACCCTATCTATACCCCTCATAATTTTATATACTTCAATCATGTCCCCCCTTAATCTCCTCTGCTCCAGGGAAAATAACCCCAGTCTATCCAATCTCTCCTCATTACTAAAACTCTCCAGCCCAGACAACATCCTGGTAAATCTCCTCTGTACTCTCTCAAGTGCAATCACATCCTTCCTATAATGCGGATTTCAGAACTGCAGCAATACTCTAGCTGTGACCTAACCAGCGTTTTATACAGTTCCAGCATAACCTCCCTGCTCTTATATTCTATACCTTGGCTAATAAAGGCAAGTATCCCATATGCCTTCTTAACCACCTTATCTACTTGTCCCGCTACCTTAAGGGACCACTGGACATGCACACCAAGGTCCGTCTGATCCTCAGTACTTCCCAGGGTCCTACCATTCATCATGTATTCCCGTGCCTTGTTTGTCCTGCACAAGTGCATCACCTCACACTGATCCGGATTAAATTCCATTTGCCACTGATCAGCCCATCTGACCAACCCGTCTATATCCTCCTGTAATCTAAGGCTATCCTCCTCACTATTTACCATCCCATCAATTTTCATGTCATCCGCAAACTTACTGATCAACCCTCCTACATTCAAGTCTAAATCGTTTATATATACCACAAACAGCAAGGGACCCAACACTGATCCCTGTGGAACCCCACTGGACACAGGCATCCAGTCACAAAAACACCCCTCGACCATCACCCTCTGCTTCCTGCCACTCAGCCAATTCTGGATCCAATTTTCCAAATTGTCTTGGATCCCATGTGCTCTTACCTTCATTATCAGTCTCCCACGTGGGACCTTATCAAAAGCCTTGCTGAAGTCCAAGTAGACTACGTCAAATGCATTGCCCTCATCTACACACCTGGTCACCTCTTCGAAGAAGTCAATCAAATTGGTCAGACATGACCTCCCCCTAACAAAACCATGCTGACTGTCCTTGATTAATCCCTGCCTCTCCAAGTGTAGATTAATTCTGTCTCTCAGAGTTGCTTCCAGTAGTTCCCCCACCACTGAGGTTAGACTGACTGGCCTGTAGTTCACTGGTTTATCCCTTCCTCCCTTCTTGAATAACGGTACCACATTTGCTGTCCTCCAGTCCTCTGGCACCTCTCCTGTGGCCAGAGAGGTATTGAAAATTATTGCCAGTGCCTCTGCTATCTTCCCCCTTGCCTCACTCAACAGTCTGGGATACATTTCATCCAGGCCTGGAGATTTATCTACTTTTAAGCCTGCCAGACCACTTAGAACCTCCTCCCTTTCTATGCTAATTTCTTTAATTATATCACAGTCCTTCTGCCTGATTTCCATACCCACGTCATCCCTCTCACTTTGTGACACAAAGTATTCCTTTAGAACCCTATCTATCTCTTCCAGCTCCACACACAAATTACCACTATGGTCCTTAATGAGTCCTACTCTTTCCCTAGTTATCCTCTTATTCTTAATGTACTTGTAAAATAACTTTGAATTTTCCTTTATTTTACCTGCCAATGATTTTTCATGCCCCCTTTTTGCTCTCCTAATTTCCTTTTTAAGTTCCCCCTACACATTCTATACTCCTCTAGGGCTTCCGCTGTTTTGAGCCCTCGGTATCTGCCATAAGCCTCCCTTTTTCTCTTTATCCAATTCTGTATATCCCTCGACATCCAGGTTCACTGGATTTGTTGGTCCCTTTGTCTTTACTGGAATATGTTGGCCCTGTGCGCTCCCTACTTCCTTCTTGAATGAGTCCCACTGCTCTGACGCAGATTTACCTAAAAGTAGCTGTTCCCAGTCCACTCTAGCCAAATCATATTTGATCTTATTAAAATCGGCCTTTCCCCAATTTAGAACTCTGATTTCTGGCCCATCCTTGTCCTTTTCCATTGCAACCTTGAATCTAACGGAGTTATGATCACTATCTGCAAAATGCTCCCCCACTGATACCTCTCCAACTTGCCCGGCTTCATTCCCTAAAATTAAGTCCAGGATCGCCCCCCTCTCTTGTAGGACCTTCTACGTGCTGGCTTAATAAGCTGTTTGAAGGTAGGCTGGTCACTTGTCCACACTACAAAGCAGCCTTTATAGGGAGCCAGAGATGGTCAACATAAGAATGCTAACATCAATATCACAGACAATGTGTATTTTACCTTATCATGGGCTCTACCCCACTCATTTAATCGCATAAAAATGTTCTGTGCAATACCATAATTTCCAAAGGTAACCAAGGAAACTCATGTGCCCATCCGCGATTCAATCCTGTATGTTACCCTCTTTGACAATACGCTGCTATCCCATGGTCATCATCCAATCTATTCCATAGGCTAGAATCTCCAATCCCATTCCCAGTCATAGATTAGGCTAGCTTCTTATCTGAAGCAGCGAGTTAGCACAGCAACCACTGCGTATTCTGAGAATCTGTTCCACAACTCCTTTGTGGGGGGGTGTGGGGGGGCGGGTGGCAAGGGGGGGGTGGGGGTTGCGCAGGGGGAAGCATCTTCTCATTTCCAATTCCAGCTCAAGCTTGTTAATTTTAAACATATATCCTCCAGTTCTAAACTCAAGTCAGACTCAAACAGCCTATTGCTAACTACATCATCTATTGCTATCAACACTGCAGAGATCTGGATTAGCCTCCCCCCATCCATAACTTAGAGCCCTGTTTTCACAATGAAAATCCTTTTCCAATCCTTTTAAAACATAGCTACAGAAATTAGGCTAGGATTGCTTGCTGCTGGCATTCTCTACCCCTACATTAGCCCCTCATTAATTCATTCATTCACTCCCAACAACAGCACTCCTTTTAGATTAGAAACCTGCATATTTGCATTTATTAAGAGAGAAAAGCAATTGATTGTAGCAATTTCTTTGGTTTTAATGATCCTTTCTTACACCTCTGCAATGCCACACATGGCATTTGTGAATTCCACAATTTCCTATTCATTTTTTTCCTACACCAGGACTTTACTGATTATCAATAGCATTTAAACTCATGTCACATTCAGACATAACAAATACAATATTCCCAGCATTCTGATAAATGTATTTCTCATGCATTGAGACGTTATAAATAGAAAATGGAAGAGTTGTTTTTGGTGGTTTAAAAGATGGTGTATTCTATCTGATATGCAAAAGTTCATAATATTATTTAACAATACACCAATGACAGCTAATACTTTGTTAATTTATGCCTTCTGCATTTAATCATTCTTGTGCCTATTACAATCATTACACAGTTGTCCCACTAACATTAGGATAATTATAGGAGACAAATGGAAATGATTATTGCCTACAAAGCAAGGGTATTATTTTCCTATCACTGTTTAAGTACCGACATGTTTAAATTCTAACTGTGTCTTGCATTGTGGCACAGAAAACACAGTAGTATTTAGCTACCTAGCTACCTGAGTATCTTATATGTATGTGTTTTAAACACTGTGTCTAAAACCAACAAGAGCCATCTGACATTGATGACCATTGGCCGACTTGGCTTCTCCAGCCACACGTAGCGCAAATGAGGCAGGGCCGACAGTGCTATTGAAGAGGGGCTTTCACCAGCGACTCCAAAGGCAGCAGGACCCCAAGAGGCAAGCATGAACCATGCGTTTGAAAGGAAAACCATTCGTCTTTCCCGACAGCAGCTGGACATATCACCAATGTGCCTTTCTCATCCCCGGCTTTTTTGGGACATACCAGGGTACTAAGGAAGTTTTGTTGGCCAGAAACAAACTTAGGAATCACATCTTTCAAACAGTTATAGCCATGGCCGCAATCTTTTTCTCACGTGGCTGTTGTGCGACCAATTGTCGAGATCCTTCTTGATAACGACCCAAACACATTTTCTTCTGGGATGGAACACTAATCTAGTTCCAAGAGAGAAATAGTATACTGACCCCCCTCGGTTCATTTTATCTCACCTGGTGTCGTGTCTGCAAACACATAAGGCATCAAAACGTAAAGTCATGGCTATAATATCATTACAGTTACCTACTTTAAGGTAAGCATTTATTGGACTGCTTTGATGCTATTTACATCAGGGCATCACATTCACTAGACCAGTTCAGCATATATACGGAAGAGGAATAAATCAACACTATAACAACATGCAAGTCCCCACAAGGAGATAGCTCTCCACTGCTGGAACCATGAGGGTCCACTCATTTATATTTACAGGTGTGCCTGATGTTGGAAAACTGAATGCTTTTAGGTGACTGCAATGTACTGACATAAAAGCACCGTCACAAGTCATCCAGCTGAGAACTGACAAAATTCATCACAGCAAATCCTAAAAGCTTTGCAACTGAGTGAGATACCATAAGGTTTCCAGACATAGATCTGTCTCCCTGTACAAATCACTGTTTCAGGAGAGGAAGAGAACGAAGGTGCATTAAGGAAGCACATCTGCCCAGTGAAGTCTTTTACCACAACAGAAACAAAAATACCTGGAAAAACTCAGCAGGTCTGACAGCATCTGCGGAGAGGAATACAGTTGACGTCTTTCACCAGAGCAGCCATCATGGTAAAGTTTCAGCTGAGCTATGTCATAATGAGTCAAAACTCCACTTACAGCAACAGCACTCGGTGATGGAAACAAACAAAACTACATTGACCATACTCTATGCAGCATATGCTCCACAGGGTGAAGAGGAATGTCATGACTGCTTCATAAACTGTGCATAAAAGCTATGACAGAGCTGCAGTACAATCATTACTACTCTACTGCTCAGTGTTCACCAGCTGATTTTGTACAGACTTATTCAAGTTCCAAGAGGAATGAACAGAGGGATTGGTTATATAACCAGAAATATATGATGATCTTAGCATTTCCCGTGTGGGCCTGGAAATAATGTTCTTATTTTTGGTCCAAAATTCTGTCTGAGAAGGAATTTGACACTGGTGCTTTTACCTTTTTAAGTGAATACGACCCTTCTTGGGGTCAAATTATTCTTTAGTCTTTTCCCGCCTTAACTTTCTCTCCTCCTTTCCTGAACTCTTGTTGGGTTACATTCCTACAGGCTCCAACCAGCTCTCCTGTACCATGCTCAGGTACACTTCACAGGCCTTGGTAGCTCTCCAGTGCCTTAAACATGAGGCTTGGCGTTAGCCATGGCTCAGAGGGTAGTGTTCTTATCTCTGAGTAAAAAAGTCATGGGTTTATAGTCACACTTCAGGACTTTAACACAAAGATCTGGGCTGACAATCCAGTGACGTGATGCCCTGTCGGAGGTGCCATCTTTCAGGTTAGGTGTTAAAATAAGACTCTGTCTGCCCTCTCAGGTGGACAGAAAAGACCCCATGGCACTATTTCAAAGAAGAGCAGGAGAGTTATACCCAGGGTCCTGGCCAATATTTATCCCTTAATCAACATCACAAAAACACATTATCTGCTCATTATCACATTGCTGTTTGTGGGAGTTTGCTGTGTGCAAATTGGCTGCTGGAGATTACAAGTGTCTCTACTTCAAAAGTTTTTTTATTGGTTGTAAAGTGTTTTGGGACATCCTGAGGCTGTGAAAGGCGCTATATAAATACAATTTTTAAAAATCTTTTGTTGGAACATTCTGCCCTGAGTTTTTGCGAGTTAACTGCTAACCCTAACATTGTTCACATTTAACATTCATGCATGAATGCACACTCACGTATGCACACACACACAATTCTGCACACTCACGTATGCACACACTCACTCACACTGTTCACTGGATAGCAAGCAGCAATAGGAGGGTTATTCCTCATCCTAGCCCAGAGCACCAGTGTACCAATGCTGTTGCATCACTGAGATCAGATCTCTCTGCATCAACCAGGGGTTAAACACGCAAAATTCTGGTCTCATAGCTTTGCACTTAGTACTGTTCCCACCATAATGCTTTTGACAAGTAAATTAATCCTAAACATAATTTTAAGCCAGCGCTTAGCCATTAATTATTTCTGTCACTTTTTATACATTGTTCTAATTGCATGCACTATATCACTTGCAAGTAAAAGCATGTATTGTTATAGAAGGTTTGGATCCTTTAAGGACCTGAACTACTCCAATACAAATAACCTGTTGTTAGTATCTTAGCAAAATGCTGGTCTGTAATGACAATGCTGCCAAATTACTTCAGTGTTAACTTGATTGCAATAATCTATTATTAATTGATGAAGCTATTCAAGCATTGTATCTTTTCTAAACAAGGAATATAGATCCAGCATGGTATTTTTTTATCCAGTAAATGGTTGTGTTTACATATCTGGGTATTCTGCCTTCACCATCATACACCCCACGTTAATCTTTTGTTGTGTTGCCAAAATACAAATTAGGCGCATTGATTAACATATAATTAGGGCCTGCTGGTTTGTTGTCATCTCCACTGCTGTTCATCAAACAGACAATGTCATGTGGTCCACTGCATGCAACGTTTCTCTATACCAGGCTACTTACCTCAGCTGGTCATCTGTAGGTCAGTTGTGTACAAATCATCAAAGTCCTCAGCAATAAATAATATTCTGCTTGATCTCTCCTGCCATACAGTTTTAATCCTCCCTTCCTGCTCCTGATGGAGAAGTAAAGCTGCTCAGACATAGAAGCCCATTGCTTCCTTTAAGATCGCAACAACACAAATTTGCTCCATAAAGAATGTCAAAAGAATCGTGGCTTTCATTTCTGATCTCAATTAGAAGATTGCCTCCTATCCAGACGTAAATTTTTAGAATCTTACAGCACAGAAGGAGACCTTCTTACTCAAGATGACTGTGTGCAGGCTTTTTGAAACAGCTTTGCAGTTAGTGTCAGCCCACTACTCTTTCCCCATCACAATCTTTTTTTTGTTCCAGTATGTCTCCAAATCCATTTTGAAGCTGTTTTGTCTGACTGTCTATTTTTACTTTAAATAATGGCAGTCAAAAGTTGGTTCAAGACAATTTTACATCTTTATGCGCACTATTCTCACAATTGGACTAAGCTGTAATTTGATCTGTACTTAGCATTGATCCAAGCGTAATCGCATCATTGTGACCAATTTCATCAGGACCAATTGCAGAGGATCACATTCTATAGAGTATGCCTAAAGCATTTGTCTTAGGTATTTGATAATTCCTTTCACTAGGAATGAGATAATAGCAGACATAATTGCCAGTTAGTTGGAGGCAGCGTATTATGGTGTACAAATCACTGAGCAACAGGCTACATAACAACAGCACCACAAGTATGAGTGAATTATATTGACTAAGTGGCTTTTCATCATTCACTTATGCTGTATTTATCATAGTATATCTAACAGAGTATGCAGTACTTGCCAGCTAAAAGAAAATGGTAAATATTAATAGCTATGCTTTTTATTCCAATTCACCATTGATGAGGTGCACTGAAGATATAGAGTGATCATGTGTATGACATAGTGTGAAATCGTCCTAGGAGATTCTGGACACATTGTGCTGCTGTGAATTGAAGATTTCAGAGCGCTGATCGCAAACTTGTGCAAGGTAGCATTAAGCTTGGTTTGTAAGATTGTTGGCCCAGGATTCGGTAGCTAGAGTAGAGCCGTATGCATGGTCACTGCAGCTGGGCTGATAAACTTGCCCTGGGTTAGACAGGAGAAAAATCAGCCGCCTCCAATTAACATCTAAGAGCCTCTGCTGGAAAGTCTTCCTGTACAGACTTTGAGTCATTCCTTATGGAATTTATGTTCAGATTTCAACCTTTAACATATCAACTCTTGCTTGCTTGTGCAGTTATGTGCTCTCAGCTTCATCTTTAATGATTGTTCTAACCTATATGGTCAGGCAGCGAATGATAGAACTGGACTCTAGTCTTTACACAGCCATAAGCTTTTATTTACATAGACATTATAACCATGCACTTCCAAACCCAACCAGCACAGTTTCAGTCATAAGAGCAGAAGTGAAGCCCCAGTTAATGCCCACCACCTGTACACAATTAAACACTCAATGAATACGCAATTAATGTTGAAGTTTAAGCTCTCAACACCTATGTGAATAAATGATGTGTTAAATCCAAGGTGGCATATGAGACTATAATCTGTAATTGAAACAAAACGTGCAAACACTGTCTGCAACAAAATAGTCTGACAGCACTCAATCTCAGTGAGGAATAACCACTTGGTAGAAGATGCTTTAAGGTCCAGGAAACTGTAACTTTGCAAGGCAACTTCAGGGGAGAAAACTGGAGAAAGTTAATTGTTACAGATGGGCATGAGAACAGAAAATGGCAGGGATGTGGGATCCTGAAAGAGAGAGAGAAACATTGAGCAGCGTTTAATGCAGGCAAGAGGCAAAAGGGGTTCTTGCCTGCTGGTTGGAGAGAGCCAGCAAGAGCCCCATGTCGCCTCTTTTCGGGAAGACCCACTGCATCGGGCCAATCAGGCACTTAACTGGGGCAGGCCTTCCCCGGGATCAAGGACCCTGAGGGCAGAAGTCCCACTCGCCAAGAGCTGCTGGCCAATCAGAGGTCCATTTAAGGGCCTCAATCAGCGGTGAGGTGAGAACACATCAACATATGGAATTAGGAGCAGGAGTAGGCCTCTCAGGCCCTTGAGCCTTCTCCACCATTCAATAAGATCATGGGTGATCTGATTGCTGCCTCAACCCCACATTCCCAGCTCCCTCCGATAACATTTCACCTCCTTGCTTATCAAGAATCTAACTACCTCTGCCTTAAAAATATTCAAAGCCTCTGATTCCTCCATCTTTTGAGGAAGAGAGTCGCAAAGACTCATTATCCTTTAAGAGAAAAAAATTCTCCTCATCTCCGTCTTAAATGGGCGACCCCTTACTTTTAAACAGTGACCCCCCCCCCACAGTTCTAGATTCTCCCACATGAGGAAACATTTTTTCCACATCCACGCTGTCAAGACCCCTCAGGATCTTACATGTTTCAATCAAGTTGCCTCTTACTCTACTAAACTCCAGTGGATACAAGTCTAGCCTGCCCAACATTTCCTCGTAAGACAATCCTCCCATTCCAGGTACTAGTAGGCCATGCACGAGCTGCCCGCACATGCCACTATCTCACCTAATGAAATGTCGCCACTACCAAGCTTGCCATAGGGGGAAGGCATTAAATTCCACCCATTGTATTGGATATAGATAGCAGTGCATTTGAGTGCAGAATGTAGCTCAGTCTGCTTATTGTCAGTTAGGGCTCAACACACCATTTATTCTGCTGCTGTCACATTCTGTAAATAATGAGAGCTGGAACTTCCAATGGTTGTTGCTGAGGATGGAGCTGAGGAAGCAAAACAACACTGGAAACTGTGTAAGTAAGGGCGAGTCAACATATTAAAGGCTGAGGCCAAAATGAATATTCCAGAAGGAATAATTTATCAAAGCTCACAATGTGAGGAAGTCGACTAGCAGATAAGCAGGAAACATTTTTTTCAAGAAGATACAACAGTAGCTTCTCCCTAAGAAATGTTATCAACACGTAACACTGTCAAAAGCTGTCCTGCAAACGTAGAAAAGTCCATTTTGTGAGAAAACGCAATTAATGTTCAAAGTGTGCACATCCTCTCAAATGCTGTAGCTCACTATCTCCTTTGAGACAAATGCATCAGTAGATAGTGACAGGTAAGTGGGAAGATAGTGGCATTAGCAATTCGAATGCTAATAATCATGTACTGAGGTATCTGAGTGAATCTATAGTATTGTTAATTTAATTTCTTACACAAGTGTAATTCTAACTTTGTAGCAATTAATTCAGTTACACATGTTATAAGTGCAGTTGACTGGCATAAATGACTTTATACCACACTAATTAGAACCAGGGCTATGTAGTACCCAATCCATTAGTTTACTCATGTTTATTTCTCTCACCACTTTTCCCCCATTCTCTCCTTTCCTGACTGCATTAGGAACTCATTCAAAATCTGTTCAAGCACAGAGTTAAAACCATGCCCAGTGAATCATTGCATTCATGAATGCTGGGATCTCTCAATACCTCACCCAAGTGACCATGATAATAAGTATTCAAAACAAAAACAGAATTACCTGGAAAAACTCAGCAGGTCTGGCAGCATCGGCAGAGAAGAAAAGAGTTGACGTTTCGAGTCCTCATGACCCTTCAGCAGAACTGAGTAAAGTTAGGAGAGGGGTGAAATATAAACTGGTTTAAGTTGGGGGGTGGGGGGGGGATGTGTGGGGGGGGGAGAGAAGTTGGGGGGTGATGCTAGTAGGGACAAGCAAGCAGTGATAGGAGCAGATAATCAAAAGATGTCACAGACAAAAGGAATAAAGAGGTGTTGAAGGTGGTGATATTATCTAAGAGAATGTGCTAATCAAGAATGGATGGCAGGACACTCAAGGTACAGCTCTAGTGGGGGTGGGGTGGAAAGACTGACAGGGTATTACAGTTATAGATTTAAAAATAATGGAAATAGGTGGGAAAAGAAAAATCTATATAAATTATTGGAAAAAACAAAAGGGAGGGGGAAGAAACGGAAAGGGGGTGGGGATGGGGGAGGGAGTTTAAGATCTAAAGTTGTTGAATTCAATATTCAGCCCGGAAGACTGTAAAGTGCATAGTAGGAAGATGAGGTGCTGTTCCTCCAGTTTGCGTTGGGCTTCACTGGAACAATGCAGCAAGCCAAGGACAGACACTGTTCCAGTGAAGCCCAACGCAAACTGGAGGAACAGCACCTCATCTTCCTACTAGGCACTTTACAGCCTTCCGGGCTGAATATTGAATTCAACAACTTTAGATCTTGAACTCCCTCCCCCATCCCCAACCCCATTTCCGTTTCTTCCCCCTCCCTTTTGTTTTTTCCAATAATTTATATAGATTTTTCTTTTCTCACCTATTTCCATTATTTTTAAATCTATAACTGTAATACTCTGTCAGTCTTTCCACCCCACCCCCACTAGAGCTGTAGCTTGAGTGTCCTGCCATCCATTCTTAATTAGCACATTCTCTTAGATAATATCACCACCTTCAACACCTCTTTGTTCCTTTTGTCTGTGACATCTTTTGATTATCTGCTCCTATCACTGCTTGCTTGTCCCTACAACCACCCCCCCCAACTTTTCTCCCCCCCCCACCCCCCCCTCCCCCCAACTTTTCTCCCCCCACACCCCCCACCCCCCCACCCCCACCCACCTTAAACCAACTTATAGTTCACCCCCCTCCTAACTTTACTCAGTTCTGCTGAAGGGTCATGAGGACTTGAAACATCAACTCTTTTCTTCTCTGCCGATGCAGCCAGACCTACTGAGTTTTTCCAGGTATTTCTGTTTTTGTTTTGGATTTCCAGCATCCGCAGTAGTTTTTTTGTTTTTATGACAATAAGTATTGTTCAACTATTTTCTTGAAGGGGTGGGGGGGGAGGCGGTGGGTCTACACAGCCAAGCCTGATCCTGTCCATCTCAATATCCATGCAGACATTCCGTCAGCGGGGGCTTTGGGAATCAGGAGCAGGCGCATGGGGAAACTGTCCCCTCTCGAGTCTGGATGCACTGTTGCAGACTGGATCCCAAAATGGCTACAGATGAGAAAGGTCTATCCTGGTTCACCCATTGAGAAACAACCTACAGTCCTAGCGTCACAGCTATTTCTTAAATGAATGTAAGGGACTACCCTTCATGGAAGTCGATTTCATGTATTGATCACTCTTTGCGTGAGGAAGAATTTCCTGATAGTCTTTCATTTGAAATTTAATAGTAATAACCCTTTTTGTTCTCCTGCAATTTGAAGCACTGTTTCAGATTTGCTTTTGAGTTGTATTTACTATCTTGAGATCCCCTTCAGTCGCCTCTTTTCATGCTGAAAATCCAATTTCTCCTGTTTTCCCTGTAGCTCAGTCTGCTTTCCTGCACAGCCTGAGGGTTTGAAAGCCTCCCCTCGTGTCAAACTGAATACAATAATCTAACTAGGTCACTGTATCATTTTAACATGGCTCCATCAACTTGTAATTAACTGCTTTACCTTTATAGCCAACCAATCTGTTTGTTTTAATGATTGCTGCTCCAAGGTAATGGGCAAATTAGGCACCATTAAATCTATTTCAACTTTCCCCTGAGCTATTTTGACACTATATTTCTTTCCTGTGAACAATGCTTTGCACTTGACCATACTAAATTTCAACTTCCACTCTTCTGTCCAGTTACGCTTTTGATCTAATTATTTCTGTAGGCCCTGTGCTAAAACTCCCCAAACTCCCTAAGGTTCTCCTAGTTTAAATGTTATTAAAGCCCTGGTTGGGAATAAAGATCTCAGGTTAATTTAAGGACCCACCTACCTAGTTTAACATTAAGATCTATTCTTGTCTTACCGCCTTTTTCTGACTAATTATTTTCTCGTTTCCCCTTTCCTGAAGGTCCTTACTCTTGGATGTTTTTGACAGGATTTAATTTTCTCCCAATAATAGCAGCAAACCTACTATAAGACAAAATAATGGGGGTTGATTTTTTTTTTTAACACTACCCTGGGAATTTAGTTAACAGTTGAATTCCAGCAAGCTAGGCTACTGAGGCCTGTTGCTTTGTTCCTGCCCAAACCTGGGTTTTTCATAGTATGGAGGAACTGTCACCAATACAACGATTGAGTTGGTGCAAAGTACAAATCACATACAACAATGATAATAAGCAAAAGCCAAACTCATCCAACCTGCCTCACACTCAAAAGAAAAGCAAAATACTGTGGAAGCTGGAAATCTGAAATAGAAACAGAAAATTCTGGAAAAACTCAGCAGGCCTGACAACATCTGGGGAGAGAAAGCCTCAACGTAAAACCCAGGGACTGTAAGGGAGAAAAAGAATTGGAAATTTCTCTCTGACTGGCTGCCCTGTCCCCACCCCTTCAGATAATCGAAACCAAAATAGGGAAACACATAGACCTCAGGTTCACCTGCAATCAAGAGGTTGTGGTTGCCCCGTGAGAAAGTGGTTTCTAGCCACAGCTTTCGAAGTCAGTGAAATAATCACACGAGCATAGTCTGATTAGAATGGGAACTCCCAAGGGCAATCATTCAAGCATTTCTACTCCACAGTTACACCAACACAGCAAATTCTGAAGTCTTTGGCTTCCCCTATTCATTCAAAAAAAAAGTGCTTGATCAAACTGGTTAGTTTCCAGTTTTTCAGGCTTGGTATTCCCCTTCAAGAGGGCAAAATCCAAACTCTGTAATCTGTAATTGGTTTCGCTGAACTGATTGAAGCAAAACCAATAAGAATATGTTTCACTTCCTCAGCATTTCTTTCTCTCCGGGGAAATCACAGCATATTTACAAAGGAGGCATTACAATGAAAAAAATGACACACGGACAATTCCATAAAAGTGGGAATTTTGTACCTGTGGGCGTGAAGTGAACTCCCTGATCATGGCAATTGACTCGGGCAAAGCCCATTTAGATCGAATCACAAAACAAATCTTTTTGAAGTTCCTACAAACCGTGAAAGGGCTGCATATGTTAAAGCAGCTTGTTAAATGATGAGAAGAATTGTTCTTTGATCCTGAATGTGAAAATTCCTCTGTTCTCTATTTTAACATGATCATTAACCTATCTATGAACATAAGAAATGTCAAAACATAAGAAATAGGAGCAGGAGTAGACCACACGGTCCCTTGAGCCTACTCCGCCATTCAATGCAATCATGGCTGATCTTTGGCTTCAACTCCACTTTCCTGCCTCCTCCCCATATCCCTTCATTCCCCGAGAGACCAAAACTCTGTCTATCCCAGCCTTAAGTATATTCAGTGATGGATTTTCCACAACCCTCTGGGGGAAAGAGTTCCAAAGACCCACAACCCTTTGAGTGAAGAAATTTCTCCTCAGCTCAGATTAAAATGATCAGCCCCTTATCCTGAAAATGTGCCCCCTGTGTTTTAGACTCTCTCAGTGTCTGGCCTGTCAAGCGCCTTCAGAATCTTGTATGTTTCAGTGAGATCACCCCTCATCTCTCTAAACTCCAGGGAATATCGACCCAATTTACTCAGCCTCTCATCATAGGACAGCCCCCTCATCAACCTAGTGAACCTTCACTGTACTGCCTCCAATTCAAGTATATTTTTAAACCAGTTGATGACTTCATTAAAACAGCAAGCTGAAATTTTACTCAACTTTGCAAACTAAACCAATAGTGAGTGGGCAAGAGCATGGCAGATGGAATATAATGTGGATAAGTGTGAGGTTATTCACTTTAGTGGGAGGAACAGAGGTGCAGAGTATTTCTTAAATGGTGAGAGATTGGGAAGTGTTGATGTCCAAAAGGGACCTGGGGGTCCTTGTTTATAAGTCACTGAAAGCTAACATGCAGATGCAACAAGCAATTAGGAAGGCATATGGTATGTTAGCCTTTATTGCAAGATCATTTGAGTACAGGTGTAAAGATATCTTTCTTCAATTGTATAGAATCTTGGCGAGACTGTACCTGAAGTATTGTGTACAGATTTGGTCCCCTTATACATAAGGAAGGATAAAGGGAATGCAACGGAAGTTCACCAAACCAATTCACCAAACTAATTCCTGGGACTGTCATATGAGGAGATACTGGGGAAACTGGGCCTGTATTTTCTAGAGTTCAGAAGAATGAGAGGTGATCTCATTGAAACTAACTAAATTCTTAAGGGGAGCCACAGGGTAGATGCAGAAATGATGTTTCGCCTGGGTGGGGGTTTTAGAACCAGCGGACACAGTCTTAGAATCCAGGGCAAGCCATTTAAAGGTGAGATGAGGAGGAATTTCTACACTCAGGGGGTAGTGAATCTTCGGAATTTTCTACCCCACAAAACTGTGGAAGATCAGTCATTGAGCATGTGCAAGACAGAGATAGACAGATCTCTAGTTAGTAATGACATCAAGGGATAGTGTGGGAAAATGGCTTTGAGGTGGATGATCAGCCATGCCCTAGTTGAATGGTGGATCAGGCTCGAGGGGCTGAATGGCCTACTCCTGCTCCTATGTTCTTATGTCCTAATGTTCCAGTCCCTTCAAACATTGGAATTTCTATGTCAGGCTGTTTTTTAATGAGTGCAAAACGGGGTGGAGACAGGAAAACCTTCTATTTACGAGTGTAGTTGAGTATTGTTAGGAGTAGATCGAACGGGCAGATTTCGGCACTTCCAGTACACACCAGGGACTATTATCAGGAAGCTATACTCCCACAGCCGACAGTTTTCCATTCAGTACAATTAATGAATGAAGAATCATATCCTGGGGGGTACATATTTCCCAAAATGTGCTGAGAGCACAGAAAAATTCCCTCAATACGTTCAAATGGGGGCCTTAATCCTACATTCGTTCTTCTGATCCTGAAAGAGCTTCAACACAAAAAAGGCAAAGGCCTAGATTTCCCAATCCTGTGGGAATCTCACCAGATCGACAGCAGGATGGGCTACATGACAGTTTCCTGGTACCATTTCCACTCCTTCCAGGCGTTAGGAGGAAGAAATTGGCAGGAGTGTGGCCAATGGTGGAGTTGAAGACCTTCACTTTAAAATATTTTTTTTCAAATCTCATCCTTTCCTGTGTGCACCTCGCTGCAGGATTTTTTATTTTATTTTATTTGTTCATGGGATCTGAGCATTGCTGGCCTGCACAGGATTTGTTGCCCATCCCTAATTACCCGCGAGAAGGTGGTGCTGAGCCACCTTCTTGAACTGCTGCAGCCCATTCTGGTGTAGGTACACCCACAGTGCTGTTAGGGAGGGAGTTCCAGGATTTTGACTCAGCGACAGTGAAGGAACTGCGATATATTTCCAAGTCAGGATGGAGAGGGGCTTGGAGGGGAACTTGCAAGCAGTGGTGGTGTCCCCATGCACCTTATCCTTCGAGGTGGTAGAGGTTGCGGGTTTGGAGGGTGATGTCGAAGGAGCCTTGGTGAGTTGCTGCGGTGCATCTTGTAGATGGTACACACACACTGCTGCTACTGTGTGTCAGTGGTGGAGAGGGTGAATGTTTAAGGTGGTAAATGGGGTGCCAATCAAGCAGGCTGCTTTGTTCTGGATGGTGTCGAGCTTCTTGAGTGTTGTTGGAGCTGCACTCATCCAGGAAAATGGAGAGTATTCCATCACACTCCTGACTTGTGCCTTGTAGATGGTGGACAGGCTTTGAGGAGCCAGGAGGTGAGTTACTCTCTGCAAAATTCCCAGTCTCTGACCTGTTCTGGTATCCACAGTATTTATATTTAAACCAATTCAGTTTCTGGTCAATGGTAACCCCCAGAATGACGATACAGCCCTTTATTTTTTAAATATCTGTTTTAAGTTTGAAGGAGCCTTTTAAAGAATAAGGGAACAATATAGAGACAGAAAGAAGAAGGGGAAGCTCCAGGAAGCAACGTGAAACTGATGGATCTGCTACCAGTGATGGGTTGGAAGGCTTGGGGAAAGTACAGAGGAACAGAGGACACAGTTATAAGACTGCAGGTGGGGAGGATTGCAGAAGTGCACCTGTAGAGTGGGTGATGCCATGTAGAAGCAGCATGTGATGTTAGTCACCTTGATGTTCTTGATATCCAAACTATTGCCATGTATAGGATTCCTCAGTGCCCATTGCTTCATACAGCTCTTTCTATAAGAGTCGACATCAAAGTGGCACACCCACCTGAACAGGCTCTGATTCCAGGGAGCTGAACAACAGCTTGGTGTAGGCCGGAGTCCTCCCTTCCTGCAAGCGTTTTCTCTTTTTGCCAAAAATTCATCCCGCAGGTTGGTCCTGCCTCTTGAACAGGAAGTCACGAGTTAGGTACACCAGACTCTCTTTGCACTATTCAGTAAATTTCTATTCAATGAATATGGTGCAATGTATGTGTTGCATTTTTTTACACCTTTACTAAAAAATTGATCTGATATGATAGCTTTTCATTCTTGCAGAGTGAATTACTATGAAAAAATGCTGTTATTAGACCCTGGTTGCTATAGTTACCGTTGGCTCTTGCTGGTTCTGAGCAACTCTTTTGTTTTTTTTATTTAACTGCAGGTGCCTCTTAGCAGTGAGGTTGTTATTTTATTCAGGATAGATTTGTAAGCCTAGGTAGATCAGAGGACCACTGTTATTGATCTTACAGTTGGAATGAATCAATTGATAAGCTGTAAAAACAATCTATAAAATAAGAAGCGTCTGTTCAAGTGACTAAGCTGTTTTCCCTATTTTACCATGTTTAAGGTGAGAATTGCATTTAGCTTCACTTTCTGTGGTGCTTACTCCCAGTTTCATAAATTATGAAAGAAAAGATTAAGACTTTGCAGTACATATAAACATAGGCAAACAGATGGCTGACAACCACTGTGAAGTACTAGGTAAGTACTTCAATCAAGCTTTTCAATGGTGTCATAAAACATAAGTGCATTGCTTGAGTTTAGCATGGTGATTTAATTGGCATTTTTGAATGGCCCTTCTTCATGTTTGACCTGGACAGTGAAGCTTTCAATCAATGGTGGCATTTCGGCTGTGTCCAAATCTGTCTTCATGTGACATTTAACCTTTCCAGTGCAGGCCACTGGATAGAGGTCAAGAACTGGAAGCTTTGGCTGGTTTTTTCCCTTGTCCCTTACCCAGTAACGCAGGGATAAGCTGGAAAACCACAACCTGGGGTCAGGTTAAGCCGGCATAACTTGGGAACCGAACCTGAAACTTTTGTTCCATTTAACAGGTGGCTATTTCAGATCAGCGTGGGTGCTCCACAGGCAGAACAAGTAGAGAGTGGGTAGTAGGAAGATGTCGATTGGGGAGGGGAGGGGGGGCTGGGTAGTTGGGTGGGGGGGTGGTATTGGAGAATTTGAGGGAGGAGGAGAACAGATTGTGGAAGGGGCCAAAGAGATCGGGGAGGAGAGGGAAGGGGATAGCCAGCCTGGGAGGGCACTGGTTTGTCAGGGATACTAAACTGTGAGATAGATGCTTAGTAAAAAGAGCTGACGATTGCAGGGAGGGTGGGCTCCAGACTACATTAATGTGCTGCTCAGCTCGATGGAATGAGAGAGTCAGCTCGGGGGGTGGGGGGCGGTGGGCGGGCGGTGTGGGGTGGAGGGGGTGGGGTGGTGTGCCTCTTTACTGTAGCTGGGGAGGCTAACAGGTTGGTTTGCCCTGAGAAGGAAAGCATTTCTCCTCCTCCTGGCCCACAAGCAGTGCTGGAAGAGCACTTACCTGCTCTGGGCAGAAGTCTTCCCCTCCCTTCAGCTGCCTGAGGCCTGGGAAGCCAGGGCAGTCAGCGCTAAAACTGGAACAGAGGAAAAACCTGAGATTATGCAGCCTCATGAAAATATATAAATGAGGGTCCTGCCTCCTGCGAGCGTGTTGTTCACCCACCATATCTGGCTCTCCAACATCTAAAAGCAGAAGTGAGCTCAAGGTAGATTGGGCTTGATGGTAACACTTGTTAACTTCTCACTTTTTTTATTCTTTCATGGGATGTGGGTGTCGCTGGCAAGGCCAGCCTTTGTTGCCCATCCCTAATTGCCCTTGAACTGAGTGACTTGCTGGGCCATTTCAGATGGCAGCTAAGAGTCAGCCACATTACTGTTGGTCGGGAGTTACATGTAGGCCCGACCGGGTAAGGACAGCAGATTTCCTTCCCTGAAGGACATTAGTGAACCAGATGGGTTTTTTTTAACAACAAACTGCGATGGTTGTCATGGTCACCATTACTGAGACTAGTTTTATAATCCAGATTTATTAATCAAATTTAAAATTCTACCAGCTGCCTCAGTGGGATTTGAAGCCACATTCGCTTTTGGTTTTCTAGTCTAGTCGCATTACCACTATGACACCGTCTCCCCTTGACCCAAGCCTAGCTGCTTTGGCTGGTTAAAAGTTTTCCCATCATCACATGACCGCCTGGCTCCAATCATTCTTCCCACCTCTAATATTTTTAAACAACCACTAATAAAAGTTTTCAAAGAAAACAAAATAAACACTCCATTATTTTTATTGGCCCCTATGATTTTTCTCCCTGCTTGGATTGGGGTCCAGGAGTTTCGTCTTCAATCCTGGGAGAATCCAGTGTAATCCTGGACCTGCTGCATACAGGTCTGAGTGTGAACCAGTGACATATTAACGATTCCCGAGAACATAAATACCCTGTTACCTGCTGAATGAGGGGGCTGTTCAGCTCAGCCCTCCACTCACCCGACCAAATCCTGCAAGGAGTTAAAATCCGGCAGCCAAAAATATGAAAGGCTACATCAGTAAGAACAATTAACTACATAATGATAAACAGAATAGGCTCTGGAGCCTATTGTAGCTGTCCCACCAAGCGTGTTGTAAAGTTGGCACAGAGCAAAGCTCTGGCTACTAATGAACTCTGGAGAATCCCATGCCTAGAGGCTTGGGAAGGTAAACTGTGCTGGGGCCATTGCATTCAAATCTGCAAACGTCTGGCTTCTCATTGTGTAGACGACCATTGTCTTTCTACAGAGGGTGGAGGGCAATGTCTTTTATGTCAGAGGAAAAGTGATCTTAATTGAGCTGCTGCAGGAAACGCTCTGCCTCTTGAAGCTGATGGTTCATTTGCTGAAGGTTTCACCCACATGGGGGGTAATCCTTGTGCAGACTTGAAATCCTGATACAGTCCTCATTAAATCGGCTGCTAATGACCCTGTAGAGCAGGAAGCAGATATCACCGGTTAAATCTAAAACTCCTATTTAGTCTTTTAATTTCCGGGATTGGTCCAAATTTTCTCTTTTTCGTTTTAAGAGTAGCTGTTAGCTTCAGCAGGGTGGGTTTTCTCGATTGGATCAAGTGCCTGATTTCAATCTCGCTGTGAGCACAGCTGCTGAGTCATTCCTCCTCCGGTGCTGGGAAATGCTTGTGGACCATTTTGCGCTATAAATACCAGAGAGTTATAATTTTGGCTGAGAGTCTGATTCTCCCTTGGTTTCATTTAATTCCTTCAGATTTAGCAGTTGCATTGATGGCCGTGCTTGTTGTCAGTTCCCAGTAGCACAGGGTGAGAATTTTCATTGTTATTGCTGAGAACACCTCTCCACTTTGTAGCATTTGAAGCATGAAAGAGAGTGGGCGTTATTAACCTTCCTCAGTGCTTTTGTAGCAATGAAATAGCCGCATGAGGTGAGAAAGGTGAGAGAGGGAAGGTAAACATGCACAAACATGAAGGAAAGACAATATTAAGCAAATAATGAACACACGCATAAAAGGAATATTTAATAAGGTATTGAGGGCTCCAAAAGACTTCACAGGATAGGAGGAAAGGCAGAGACAGATGCTCGGACTCAAACTTCTCTTCTATTTTCAGCTTAAGCAACATCTGATCTTAGAATTGTAGTGAATGGAAATAGTGGTATACACTTATGTAACCATTAGCAGGATGTGGCCTTAGCAGAGTTGATCTAAATATATATACTGCACCCAGTTCCAAGATGGTCTTATTTGAAAAGAAAAAGACCTGCATTTCTGTAGCACCTTTCACAACCTCAGAACACCCCAAAGCACTCTACAGCCGGTGAAGATCCATTTGAAGTGTAGTCACTGTTGCAATGGAGGAAACACATCAGCCAATTTGTGCACAGCAAGCTCCATCAAACAACAATGTGGCTAGATAAACAAAAACAAAAATAAAAATACCTGGAAAAACTCAGCAGGTCTGACAGCATCTGCGGAGAGGAACACAGCTAACGTTTCGAGTCCGTGTGACTCTTCAACAGAACTAAGGAAAAATAGAAACAAAGAACTACTGCGGATGCTGGAAATCCAAAACAAAAACAGAATTACCTGGAAAAACTCAGCAGGTCTGGCAGCATCGGCGGAGAAGATAAGAGTTGACGTTTCGAGTCCTCATGACCCTTCAGCAGAAGACCTTCAGTTCTGCTGAAGGGTCATGAGGACTCGAAACGTCAACTCTTTTCTTCTCCACCGATGCTGCCAGACCTGCTGAGTTTTTCCAGGTAATTCTGTTTTTGTTAAGGAAAAATAGAAGAGAGGTGAAATATAAGCTGGTTTAAGGTGGGGTGGGACAGGTAGAGCTGGATAGAGGCCAGTGATAGGTGGACATTGCCAAAAAATGTCATAGACAAAAGGACAAAGAGGTGTTGACGGTGGTGATATAATGTGTTTTTGTGATATTGATTGTGGGGAAGATATTGGGCATTACACTCATGCGCTACAAGCCTCTCCTGTTCACTTGTACCAACATACATGCGTGCCAATGTCAGGTGATCACTTGTAATGCTGCATATGGTCGATCAGCTGCTGACACTCACAGTTTAGGTTGACATGAAAGGATGACCATTTTCCCCCTCTGGCTAGAGACAGTAACTAGCGCCTGTGAGACTCTAACCACACCATTCAGAGAGGGAAGGAGAAATAAGTCAACCATTCAACCACAGAACAGAGAGCAAAGTTTCTGATAAAACACCACAGAAAAAACACGAAAAATCAAGATAAGATCTGCAACATTCAGGCTTATGAAGGTGTCTGTGATTATCATTTTCTGCAAATGTTTTATTTACTCTGTTTCCCTACTTGCAAGTTTAAGAAGATTGGCTTGTGGTGTGGCCACAGTATTGGAGGTTTATCGCAATACTTTATATAAAGGGCCCTTTCCGCACCTCATTCTTTCTCCCCGTAAATGATGATTCATGACCTACACTCGCATATGAATCAATATTCAGGTGTGACTGGCTCACTCATACAAGGCCCAAGTGGTTATCCACTACGTGTGAGTCTGTACAGTCAGAGGTGACATGCCAGAATTTCCAGAAAAAATACTGGAGAGGGATCTAAAAACAGGAACTATATTTCCTCCCTTAAATGCTACTGATGCATCATTAGAAAGTGCTGGCCTGCTGGAAAGTCTGTGTCCTCATAGGATGTGAGAAAGACCAGCATTTATTGCCCATCCCTAATTGCTCTTGAGTTGGTGATGGTGAGCTGTCTTCTTGAACCGCTGCAGTCTGTGTGGTGTAGAGCTGCTAGGTATTGGATTTTTCTGTAGCAGTTTGACGCAACTGAGTGGCTTGTTAGGCCATGTCAGAGGGCAGCTAAGAGTCAACTACACTGTTGTGGATCTGGAGTCAAATATAGGCCAGACTAGGTAAAGATGGCAGATTTCCTTCCCTAAAGGGCGTTAGTGAACCTGGTGGGTTTTTACAACGAATCAGTCATTTGATGGTTCCGTTAGAGACACTTTTTTTTAAACTCCAGATTTATTTCATCGAATTTAAGTTCTCCAGCAGCTGGGGTGGGGCATAAATACTTGTCTGCAGATCACTAGCCAGGGCACTGGATTACTAATGCAGTAACATAACCACTCTGCTACCATACCCATTGAAGGTGAAGGACTGGATGGTGGCTGGCTGTCATATTCACTATAGTCGGTTACCCACCGATGCTCACTCAATAGACAAAGTACAATAAATCTACCAAGTGGCTCTGGGTTGCAAGGTTAAATACAGGAATAGGACTTGGGGCTATTGATAGAAAGCTCACTAAAATTGACAGCACATTGTGTGGTAGTGCTAAGGAAAACTAGCCAGACCTTTGGATGTATAGCTGGAGGGACAGTGTACAAATCCTAGGAGGTGATAATGCCCATACAAGGAATGGTTCTGCTTGCTGTACCAAGGGTATCCAGATATTAGAGGAGTACAAAGGTAGGCTTAAGGTGTCTGAGATCTGAGAAGGGAATGAAGGGCTCTATTTTAACTCTGTGGGCTGGATTTGATGCTGAGGGTGGGCTCCCTGCACCCCAGAGTACATTTCAGGGGTGGGCCTGTCTCCGCTTAACTGGCTCCCCTCACTTTAATTTTCTGGGCAATGGCCCTTTAATTAGTATGAGGTGGGACTTCCGTCCACCTCCAGGAGGACGCCTCACTGCATAGTGCTGTCGACCGATCAGAGGCCGGCAGTTCTGCACAATGGCAGCACCAGCAGGAGTGGTGGCCACTGCCGGTACTGCAGGTAGGCCAGGGAGGTGGCATTCAGCAATGGACCTGGGCATTCAGGTAAGTTCGAGATCTCACTGGGACCGGGCTGGCAGAACCCAGCGAGAGGGGTGGGGGGTGCGGGTCATATTGGACAGGGTGGCGGGGGGGTGGGACGGTGGATGTGGGGATGTAAAACAGTGGGAGGGGGGCCTCCGATTGACACAGGGTCTTGGGAACGAGGCACGCCCGTCCCTTTTGCTGATCAGCAGGCCACGGTGTTAAGCCTGCCAGGCTACACATTGGGTGCAGGCCTCTCCCGCTAGCCATTATATTGGGGCAGCGTGGAATGAGGCCCATAATGGAGTAATAATTGCCAACTTCAGGGCCTCAATTGGGCCATAGATGGGTGACCCATCCGACCCCTCCCCCTGCTGCCCTTAAGATGATGGCAGGTCAGGGCTGGACAGACCATTGGTGGCATGTTGCTGATAGCACGGTACCCCAAGTCACAGGTCCACCTGCCTGTTTATCTGCCTGCGGGTGCCCTGTAAAATCAGCCCTGTGTAAATGAATGGGCTTTGAGTTCTGAAGAGCCTGGAATTGCTCTCTCTGGAGGGAAATAAAAGTTTAGGGGAGAGGCTATTCGAGTCCAGTAATCACATGGAACAATAATACTGCTATAACTCTTGTTTCTGTGCTGTAAATTCTACCTAATTCAATATGATGCAAGTCTCTTACAAGTCTCTTAAATTGAACCCCAATTATAGGGCAGATTTTAACTAGCGGGTAACTAATCGGCCGGCTGACCTCATACTGGAGGCCCTGTCCATTTTGAAGGCTGAGTCTATTTAGCTTTCAGCCAGTGAGCTGCAGGTAGAATATGAGAGCACTGGGCTTGTTTGGATGCTGCTTTACCAGGTGGTCCAGGAGGGGGGGCTGATCTCAATGTGGAGCAAGTTGCGGAGACCCACCCATCACCATCAGAAGTGCCATTTTTCAGTTGAGATGTTAAACTGAGGCCCAGTCATCATCTCAGGCAGGCGCAAAAGATCCTATGGCACTATTTTGGTGAAGAGCGGGAGAGCTATCTCTGGTGTCCTGGCCAACATTTATCCCTCAACCATCACAAAAACAGATTATCTGGTCGTTATCACATCGCTGTTTGCGGGAGCTTGCTGTGTGCAAATTTTTCCTACACTACAACTATGGCTTCTTCTTCAGCTCTGTGCCTGAACACTAGGTCTGACCCACAGCATCAGGATCTCTACCATGGGTAGGGCAAAGAGGCAGGTCCCAAATCCATCCCAGCTGGCACAGGGAGCAAATCCCATGTTGTTGGCACCAACCTGATCTGCCCCAGCCATCCAGCCAACTGCCCCCAAAGAGTCCGATGCTGTGGCCACATAAACTTGCACGCGCATGAGGTAGTGTGGAGCTAATGGATAGTGACAGTAGGTGCCCCAATTTCTTTCCAGCAGGAAAGCTCTCCCCCTCTTACCTGCCATTGACAAAGGACAACATTTTCCCCCCGTTGGGAGGGATGTGGGGCTGCGGGCGGGTGGGTTCTCGATCGGCGCCCCCAATTGGGGGCGCGCCACCATTTTACGTGGGTGGGCCAATTAAGGCCCGCCCAGCGTGACGTCCACCAGGAAGCGCTATGCGCTCCCTGTGTGGGCAGGGGGTGGGATTCCCTGAGTCGGGGGAGTGCGCTCTTTCGCACACGCAGATCTCTGAGGCAAAGTGCTGCCTCAGGGAGATTGGCTCAGGTTTGAAACATTGAATAAAGATTAGAAAAAAAATGACTGACATGTCCCCTCAATGTGCCACTGCCACATGAGCTGGGACATGTCAATTTATTTCATTTGGACATTTAATACAAATTTTAACACCCTCATGAAACCTCATCCTGCCAGTGGATGAGGTTTCATGTATTTTCAGAAGCCCGCCAGGGCTCCCGGCCTGCCCGCCAATCTTAAGGTTGGACGGGCAGGTCCATTGATTGATTCAATTACTTTATTAATGGCCTTAAATGGCCGTTGACAGGTTGGCGGGTCCACAGCCAATTTGGCTCCGCGCCCGCTGACCTGAAAATGTAAATGATGGGGGGTGACATTGGGACACCCGCCTGATGTTACCCCAAGTCATTTTACATGTTGGCGAGAGGACCCCACCCCCCCTCACTCACTGTCCTGAAGTCGCAGCCCAAAATGTTGGAAGGAATTACAAATCGATGCTCAACCTGTTTGGCCATGTTATGGACACACCTTCCTTGGCCATCAGTTCCTGGTGTGAGACTCGAACCTGGAGCTTGTGGCTTAGAAGCAGGGACACTACGCACTGCACCACAAGAACTAGTACAACAACCACTCAAAATTACTTCATTTGCTGTAAAGCGCTTTGAGACACCCTGTGGATGTGAAAGGTGCAATATGAATGCAAGCCCAAACACAGTTCGTGCGTTAAGATAAAAGTGAAATACCACGGATGCTGGAAATCTGAAATAAAAAACAGAAAATGCTGGAAAAACTCAGTCGGCCTGGCAGCATCGGTGGAGAGAGAAATGAAGTTAACGTTTCAAGACCATATGACTCTTCTTCATACATTGCTTGCTCTAGTTGGCAGAAGCCCCCAGATGCTTTGTCTACATGTTTCCTGGCACATTCGCAGGCTGCCCCACAGCTGGTGGGTGCCCCTAATCACTGCCAGGAAATGGGTAAGAAGGGTCCCTTCTCTCATTGACAGCAGATTGGCGGATTTGGGAAGATGAAGGTTTCTGTTGGTGCTCCACTGGCCATTAAGATTAGCGTGCAGCAGGGCTGGAGGCGGAACACAAACAGACCTTGTGGTTAATGGTTATTGTACAGACTCTGGCTTTTGTGTAGTCTTGGAATCCACTCCCTCAATTCCAGACAGGAAAACAGGCTGGTTGCACAGGCTGGCTGCCTCTTTTTCCATTCTTTCAGTTTTTGGAAAACTTCATTTCAAATCTGAACAGTACACCGCAATTGCAAAGAATTATGGATAAGTTGACCTAATTTATCTTCAACAAACAAGCCCCTGCTTGAGTTATTCTGGAAAATTTAACCCTCTCATAGCCCTAAAGAGTGGAGATATAGTATTGTATAAACTCAGTGTCATTTTAGTCTCCATGATTTATATGTTTTTAAAAATTCTTTAATGGGATGTGGGCATCACAGGCTAGGCCAGCATTTATTGCCCTTCCCTAATTGCCCTAGAACCACCGCAGTCCATGTGGTGTAGCTACACCCACAGTGCTGTTAGGAAGGGAGTTCCAGGATTATGACACAGTGACAGTGAAGGAACAGCGATATATTTCCAAGTCAGGATGGAGGGGAACTTCCAGGTGGTGGTGTTCCCATGCGTCTGCTGCCCTTGTCCTTCTAGATTGTAGCACTCATGAGTTTGGAAGGTGCTGTCTAAGGAGCCTTGGTGAGTTCCTGCAGTGCATCTTGTAGATGGCACACACTGCTGCTACTGTGTATCGGTGGTGGAGGGTGTGAATATTTGTGGATGAGGTGCCAATCAAGCGGGCTGCTTTGTCCTGGTTGGTGTCAAGCTTCTCAAGTGTTGTTGGAGGCACAATTACCATCTCCAACAAGAGTAAATCTAACCATCTCCCCTTGACGTTCAATGGCATTCCCATTACTGAATCCCCTACTATCAATATCCTGGGGGTTACTATTGACCAGAAATTGAACTGGACTAGCCACATAAATATTGTGGCTATAAGACCAGGCCAGAGGCTGTGAATTATGCAGTGAGTAACTCACCTCCTAACTCCCTAAAGAATGTCCACCAACTACAAGGCACTAGTCAGGAGTGTGGAACACTCTCTACTTGCCTGGATGAGTGCAGCTCCAACAATACTCAGGAAGCTCGACACCATCCAGGACAAAGCAGCCCGCTTGATTGGCATCCCATCCACCACCTTCAACATTCACTCCCTCTACCACTGACACACAGTAGCAGCAGTGTGTACCATCTACAAGATGAACTGCAGCAACTCACCAAGGCTCCTTAGACAGCACCTTCCAAACCTGTGAACTCTGCCGCCTCTGCCCACAAGGGCATAAGGTGCATGGGAACACCACCACCTGCATGTTCCCCTCCAAGACACTCACCATCCTGACTTGGAACTATATTATCATTCCTTGACTGTCGCAGGGTCAAAATCCTGGAACTCCCTTCCTAACAGCACTGTGGGTGTACCTACACCACATGGACTGCAGCGGTTCAAGAAGGCTGCTCACCACCACCTTCTCGAGGGAATTAGGTATCGGCAATAAATGCTGGACTAGTCAGCGGCACCCGCATCCTGTGAAAGAATGCAAAAAAAGGTTGACTTCCCTAGACTCTGGTTAAACAAAATGAGTTTTATGAAAATATTCAGATAGCATAAAGTAATAAAACACTGTTACAAATACTCCAGCATGTGCTATTACACTTATACAGGTAGGAAAGAAAAACTTGCATTTATATAGCACTTTTTGCAACCCCCGGACATACCAAAGTACTTTACTGCCAACAAAGCACTTTTGAAGTGTATTCATTGTTGTAATGTAGGAAACACAGCAATCAATTTGCAAACTCCCACAAACAAAAGTGAAATAAGTGTCTGGATAATCTGTCCTTTTAGTGATGTTGGTGATTGATACATTCACACCTCACAGCCATAGTATAACCATCCTGGTTTAAATCTGCGGCTAGCAGAACATATAATGCTAACACCCCAGGTATCAGGATAAATGGGGATAGGGTGTCCGAAATCAAGGCTAACAGATTAGATAATCCAATGCATTTCTATTACTCTGATCCAAAAATGTATTTTGATTTGTTCAAACTGTAATGAGAAAATTCCCAAATGTTAATCATCAATTTCAAATGCTTCATTTCGTTTAGAAAAATTGATAGGAATTTGTAGACAGGAAATGTCTTTGAATTGAGATTTGCGAACCAGTCATTTTGAGAAAGTGAATGCAGGGATAGAACTAGCACAAATACAAAATACTGCAGACGCTGGGAATCTGAAATAAGAACAGAAAATGCTGCAACTACTCAGCAGGTCTGGCAGCATCTGTGGAGAGAGAAACAGAGCTAATGTTTCGGATGGATGAACGTTGACTCTGTTTTTCTCTCCACAGATATTACCTGAATTGATTTTATTGCAGGAACAGAACTAGCCCAGTTTCAGCAGGATAAGCAGCTTGATCTGCAGACTGATCTCAGGCTGTTCTGAGGATCTGCAAGGAAAGAATTGCCAGGCAACTCCTTTTACGTCAGTTGCCAATTTTCTCCCCTCCTCCACTTCCAATGGAAGCAGAGTCCAACAGGGTTATGATTTCAAAGGCAGTCCCCTGTACCTCAGTCAGATGTTCCTTTAAAACGCACAAACTTTGAACATCAGCGGATCTCCCCGCCTCCTGGGGTGTTTTCATACTCCATACACGTCACTTCCCGTTCTATCTACCTCATCTCAGCCTTTCAGCATAGCTTTCTATTCCTTTTTCTCTCATGTACTCAACTAGTGTCCTTTTGGAAACATCTAAACTATTTGCCTCAACCACGTCCCTTGCTAACGAGTTCCACATTCTCTCAAGTGAAGAAATTCCCCAGTTGGATTATTAATGGTTATCTTGTACTAATGGCCCCTAGTTTTGGTTCTCCCACAGTGGAAAGATTCTTCATATCTCCCCTACCCAATCCAATTTTGAAGACCTCAATCAGGTCACCTCTAAGCCTTCGGTTTTCCAAAGGAAAAAACCCCAACTGTAATGACTTGACTGACCGGAGATGTTTCTATAAGAAACAGATAGAATTTATTACAGAAAGCTTTTCATATGCTATATGCTTGAATAGGACCCTTGTCGGGAAGCCCGACCCCCCCGGATTACCCGCGCTTAGGGCTCATTGGTTGGAGCCTCCAAGAACCACATGACCCCTGATAGACAGCAGGAGAGGCTACACCTTCAGTTTCTACCCCTTTAGGTTTTTTACAGTTTCTATTCACAGAGAAAATTTGAATATCCAACAACATATACATATATACAACTTCAGGTGATTAAAGATTAAGTCTCTGAGGTGCTTTCCTTATTCGGCTAGAGAGGCGTAGCTCTACCACTTGAGGTTCTTCCACAGGATCAACATGATCGGGAACTGCAGCACAAAATACATCATTAGAAAGTGGCAGTTCCGGGTTAGGCAACCCTACGAAGACATCGGGCATGTCTATTCTAGGTCGATCTGTCACTTCAAGGATTAATGGCTCGACATTAAACACAGGCGGAATAGTTTGTTGTTGGAATGTCTCTCTATCCCGAAGATGATCCATGTGTTTTCAAACAATTTGGTCTTCCACTTCCACCTGGAAGAACAAGGGACCAGTTTCTGAAACAATTATTCCAGGGACCCAACAAGGTCCACTTCCAAAATTCCGCACGAATACTGTGTCTCCCACAGTGAATGTGGGAGCTTTGCTATGGATAGCATGATTCAATTTTTGATTACGCTGACTCCTCTTTATCTTCCCCTCTAAGTTTGGAAATACCAGACTTAATCTTGTACCTAGGCAGTGTTTCATCAATAATTCAGATGGTGTTGAACCCGTAGTTGAATGAGGTGATGTACAATAGCGGAGAAGAAAGCTGGGAAGTCAAATTTCTGGAGTACCTTCTGATAACCTCTTCATTCCAGATTTGAAAGTTTGCACAGCTCTCTAAGTTAACCCATTTGATGAGGGATGGTACAGGGCTGTTTTAATATGTCTGATTCCATTTAAACGCATGAATCTCTGAAACTCTGTACTGCTAAAGACTGTACTGTTATCAGAAACAATGATTTCCGGTTGGCCATGTATGCTAAAACAGTGACGCAGCCTCTTGATAGTTGCGCTCGATGCTGGTGACCTGACTTCGTATACACCCTGACTTCGTATACACCCATCCATTTAGAATGTACATCTATGATCAACAAAAACATGGTACCTAAGAATGGTTCTACATATGTAGTCTACCCATATGCAGGGGAGCTGAAACAGGCAACTTCTGTTGTTGCTGACAATGGAGACAGTGCTTGACCATGCTTTCAATGTCACTGTCAATGCCTGGCCACCAGACATAGCTTCGCGCAAGCATTTTCAACTTTGATATGCCTGGACGCGCACAGTGAACCTCTGTCAAGAGTGCTTCTCTTCCTTGTGAAGGGACGACAACTCTTGATCCCCACAACAAAATTACACCTTGACAACTTAACCCTGTTTTTCGGACATGGAACAGTCTCATCTCTTCAGATACAGGTGAATTTGACCACCCTTGCAAAACAAGGTCTCTGACTTTCAGCAAAATTGGATCTCTGTTCCTCCAATGTCTAATTTGCTTCACATACACAGACGAAGAATCCGAGAAATTCAGCACAAGTACAACTTCTTGTGGCGCTGGAACATGTACAATGTTATCTGGTAATGGGAGACGACTGAGTATGTCCGCATTTGCAATATGTAAGCTAGGATGGTGCATAAAGGTATACTCATATGCAAATAATATCAAAGCCCAACATTTTATTCTTGTTGATGCTATTGGTGGAATGGCCTTATCCTCACTGAAAAATCCCATTCATGGTTTATGATATATTTGCGGCATCCAGTACTCTTCATTCTAGCCCCTTGAGCTGTAGTGTCTGGTTAGCCTTTTCTAATCTGATTTTCTGTCTTTTCTTTTTCTTTTTGCCGCAGAGTTTTGTCTTGTCCTTCATTTTGATTTCACGGTCGGCCAAGTTTCTCTCTGGTGAAATTTTAACTTGGTTCAGTTGGATAGTTGAGCTCCCCATGGCTTCGTTATCCACTCGCACCTTGGAAAGTTCTACGGCTTTTCCTTCTAACGCCTCTTCTGTTTCATTCAGCTGATTCTTCAGCTCTTCAGTCTCTTTCTAGTATCTCTTGTCTTCCTCCTGGAATAGTGAACGTTGTTGAATCTTCTCTGCCAACTGTTTCTTCAGTTTGTTCAGAGTGGCACTAAATTCAATTGGTTTCTCTTCATGATTTTCCAGAGGAACCAGCTCTGACCTGAGGGTCCCTGACAGCATATGGAGGTCCTTCGATTCTCCTAACTCATTCTGAAGGACACTGTTGTATTTCCCTAGCAGTTCAGGAACTCCTCCTGTTCTCAAGTGAAATATCTCAGACCAGGCAAGCTTGATTTTTTTGTAACCAGTCTCGGCCCAGGTCCTTCTCCTGTCACTATTATCACTGGAAGCTGAGCTGTCTGTTGCCTATAAGACATTGGCACTGTGGCGATGCCCTTTACCTGTATAGATTCTCCTGTGTATGTCTTAAACTTAGTGGTTGTCGGCTCCAGGTTTAGTGGCTGGGTACCTTCATTTAGGTATTCAAACGTGTGCTGTCCCACTGCTGTGGTTGAGGCTCCTGTAGCTACTTCCATTATTAGTGGCTTCCCATTAACTTGGATTGTGACAGTGATAGATTCGGTTTTTACAGCGGTGATGTTATACAGGGAATAGATGTCGGTATCGACAGCTTCAGGTTCTGCTGTATTTTTCAATTCAATCATGTTGGTTAGCTGCTTTAGGAGCTGTTTCGACTTTGCCCGGCATGGCCTTGCTATGTGACCTTTCTTATGGCAGTAATGGCATTCTGTCTCCTTGAATCTACAGGTGTCCGGTCCGTGGTCACCCCCACATCTATAACAGATTAACCCTGGAGTCGCTGTTGAAGTGCTTCTACTCGGCCTTTTCATGTTTCTAACAGCGGACATTGCCTCTCGCTGCGACGCTGTGTCTCTGGTTTTTACTCCACGCCCAGCGGTAGGTTCCTGCCCCACATGAAGAACAGCGCCATGTTGTACGTGTTGCAAACCCTGCGAGTCTCTTGCAGCATTTTCCATGGCGAGGGAGGTGTCCGGGGTGCGCTTCAAGTCGATGTTGACCTCTGCGAGTAAACGGCGCTGACTGGCGTCATCCTGAACTCCACAAACTAATCGGTCCCGCAGCGTATCATTTCACGTATCCCCAAAGTCGCAATGTTCTATCAGCTTCGCTACATAGGTTGCAATGGACTCTCCTGGGGCCCTCATTCTGGAATTAAACTTAAACCTCTGCATTATTACGGATGACTTCTGCTGGAAATGCGTTTTCACGAGGCCCACTAATTCACTAAATGTTGGGCGTGCTCAGAGCCATCAGGCTGCGGATGAGATTGTATGTCTTGCTACCACATAAACTCGAAACGATTGCTTCCTGCTATTCCTCCACGGTAATTTCCTTCGCTATGAAATAAAAACCGAGGCGCTCAGCATACTGGCTCCAGCCTTCCATAGTCATGTCGTAAGGATCGATCCCACCCAAGAGCAGCGTGACTGGTGAATAGCCTTTTCTTTTTTCTTAAGGTTCGATGCGCTCACGTTAACAAGGTGAGGTGCAGCGTCGGAGCCGTTTTACCCTCGTTGCCAAGTGTAATGACTTGACGGAGCTGACAGGTTCTGCAAGAAACAGATAAACTTTATTACAAAGGGCTTTTCAGATGGTACATGCTCAAACAGGACCCTTGTCAGGAAGCCCCCCACCCTCCTCCACTGGATTACCCGCACTTAGGGCTCATTGGTCAGAGCCTCCAGGAACAGCATGTGACCCCCTGATTGACAGCAGGAGAGGCTACACCTTCGGTTACTACACCAACCTGTTCAATCTTTCTCAGTATCTTAATCTCTCTGTTCTGGTACCATCTCTTTTTTCACTTTCTGCAGTGTTTCTGTGTCGTTTTTAGAGTTTGAAGAACAGAGCTGTGCATGACACTCTGTGTGCTGAGCAGGACCTATACAAATTTAACATAACTTCCCTACCTTTGACCTCCAAACCCCTAGAAATAAATCCCACTGCGTCGTTAGCATTTTTAATTGCCCAATTATAGCAACTCTGCCACTGGCCTGGTTGAAGTAAATGAACACATCACAAATCAGGAGCAAAGGAATATCCAGGCAAACATTTCCCAAAGATTGACAGTATCATATTTTGCAACTGAAAAATCAGCTTAAGTGAAATGGTGAGAAAAGCAGGAACGGCTAGTTAATGTGATTTCAACTTTTATGATGTTAGCATCAATTATTCTTTCACTGTCAAGAATTGGGATAAAGGTGTGCTTGAATTAGGGTCAAGGGGTTTAATGCACACGCAAAATTTCTCAACATGAGTACAGCGGTTTTCCAGAAACAGTAGTTACATCGAGGACTGGACTTGTGGTGTTTAAGGGACAAATATTGGCCAAGATACCAGACAAAGGGCAGGATCTTCCGTTCTGAAGTCTAGGCTCGGTGCTGGGGGTGGAAGTTGGAGTGGTTTCCGCTGGGAGATGGGGCGCTGGTCAGCTCATTACTTACGCATCCACGTGGAGCATGGCAAATCTCGTGGTGGAGGCGGGCAAGAAGCCGTCACTTTGCCGTTACCTCATGGGGGTCGAGGATCCGGATGCCATATTTAAAGAGCACCCGGACAGCCTCCCTCCCTTCCCCGCTCACCCTGCCTCCCAGGCCCAGGGTGCACGCCACCCTTTTTTTTTTGGAAATATATACTTTCTTCATAAAATATCTCAAAGAATAATACAAAACATTTCAAAATGGCCACCACAAGACGTGCAATAATATTCAAGTTTTCCACATAGATCATGTCGCACCCTGAGGTGCTTCAGTACAACCATCGAGCATTACAGACATTTCTGAATGGTTATTGCAGACAGTGCAATGGTATTTACGTTGCCTACGTAGATCATGTTGCACACTGAGATGCTTCAGTATAATTGTGATACTTGCAATATTCACTGCATACATTCAGTGTGAGTCATTCAGCCTGTGGTCTATACAATTCCCAGCCCCTCGGCGTACTATGACAGCGACCTTTCTCCATTGGGCCTTTGCGGCGGCTGCCCCAAGCTTTAGTGCATCCCTCAGCACGCAGTCCTGGACCTTGGAATGTGTCAGTCTGCAACACTGGGTTGGGGACAACTCTTTGCGCTGGAAGACCAACAAGTTTCGGGCAGACCAAAGAGCGTCTTTCACCGAGTTGATGATCCTCCAGCTGCAGTTGATGTTTGTCTCGGTGTGTGTCCCTGGGAACAGCCCGTAGAGCACAGAGTCCTGTGTCACAGAACTGCTCGGGATGAACCTCGACAGCAACCACTGCATCTCTCTCCAGACCTACTTTGCAAAGGTACATTCCACAAGGAGGTGAACAAAGGTCTCTTCCCCACCACAGCCACCTCGAGGGTAACGTGCAGAGGGGGTGAGAATCCTGGCGTGTTGGAAGGATCTGACGGGGAGGGCCTTTCTCACCACCAGCCAAGTTACATCTTGGTGCTTGTTGGAAAGTTCTGGCGATGAGGCATTCTGCCAAATGACTTTGACAGTCTGCTCAGGGAACCATCCCACAGGATCCACCCTCTCCTTTTCCCTCAGGGCCTCTAAGACGTTACGTGCTGACCACTGCCTGATGGACTTGTGGTCAAAGGTGTTTCTCTGCATAAATTTTTCCACGAGGGACAGGTGGTACGGCACGGTCCAACTACTTGGAGCGTTCCGCGGCAGTGTGGCCAGACCCATCCTTCACAACACCGGAGACAGGTAGAACCTCAGCATGTAGCGACACTTGGGGCTGAATCTTCTGGCGGATGTGCAGGTGGTGGAGCCCGTCCGTTAGTGCTTAAAATGTCGCGCGAGCGTCCCGACGTCAGTGCGCAGCATCGCGATATTTCGGTTGGCGGGCGCGCTATGCAGCGGGACGCACACCCGCCATTAATTAAAGGCCTTGTTAAGGCCCTTAAGTCTCCAATTGACGATGATTTTGCGGGGCCCGTGCGAAATTCGGCTCGGCGCACGGGCCCAACGGGCAGGCGGGTAAGTGATTTTTTCACAAACCTCATCCACCGGCGGGATGAGGTTTCATATCGGAATTTAAAAAGTGTAATAAAGTTTTTGTGTATTTCATTAACATGTCCCATCTCGTGTGACATTTTCACATAAGGGGGGGCATGTTAATGATTTTTTAATTTTTCTATTTTTAATGTGTCACAGCCTGAGGCAGCACTTAGCCTCAGGGAGATGTGCGCTCTTTCGTGCGCACATGTGAAAAAGCGCACTCCCGCAGTTGGGGAATCCCCCCCCCAACCCCCTGCATAGCGCTTCCTGTCGGGCAGCCCGCTGGGCGGGGCCTTAATTGGCCCGCCCACGTAAAATGGTGGCAGGGCCCATTTCGGCGGCGGCAATCGGCTGCCTGCCCGTCACCGAGTCAGTCAGGCCCGCCCGCCCATCAAGGGCAAAATTCTGCCCTCGGTGTTTGCGTACCGAGGATCTATGCACCGCTTGATGCAGCCGCACACAAAGGTGGCCATCAGGATGAGGGTGATGTTGGGCATGTTTTTCCCCCTTTATCTAGAGGTTTGTACATCGTGTCCCTGTGAACACAATCCATTTTCGACCTCCAGATAAAGCAAAAGATGGCTCGGGTGATCACCATCGCGCAGGAGTGAGGAATGGGCCAGACCTGCGCCACGTACAGCAACACCGAGAGTGCCTCACACCTGATGACCAGGTTCTTACACGCAATGGAGAGGGAGCGTTGCTCCCACATGCCCAGTTTTCCTTCCACCATAGCCACTCGCTCCTTCCAGTTTCTAACGCATGCCCCTGTCCCTCCGAACCATATCCCCAGCACCTTCAGGCCGTCAGCCCTGACGGTGAAGGAGATAAAGGATCGGTCAGCCCAGTTCCCAAGGGACATTGCTCCACCCTTCCACCCTACCGCCCCCTTCCGGCTTTCGCACAGCTTTCACACAGCTTGTGCTACCATCGCCTGATACGAGTCAAGTTGTGAGCGGCCCCCAAGCAGGTGAAAGCAGCATGTGCTTAACCCAAAGTTGTGGAAGATGTCAAGCCCGCCAGGTGCACGCCCCTTTTATACAGTTGTAAAAGTGAACGTTCGAATTTCTCACAGGTGGGGAAATTAGTTTGAAAGAGGAGCTTAATTCCGGCGAGGTGGCCCTTTAATGAGCGTGCTTAACATGCTAATTCATGCAAAAGGGCTTCCCAACGTTATTTGCCCTCAGCCCGCCTTTAAAGTCCTGGGAACAGAATTCCGAAAGCTCATCCCGCCGTTGGGAAAGGGATTTATGAGCTCCCGTTCCCCTGCCCTCCACCCTCCCCGCTGGGACCGGAAGATTCCGTCCAAAGCCTTTTTCAAATAGCGTTATGGAATCTGAAGAGACATTTGGGGGCCTTAATTTAACAGTTCATCTGATATCACACACCTTTGCTACCACATTGAAGTACCAGCCAGCGTTATAGCTTTAAATCTGCTGACTCAGGGGTGAGAGTGCCTGAGCCAAGCTGATGTCGTCAGAACAGTTTGGAACCCCTCCTAATTCAACGGTATCTTTTCAATCACATAAATACTTCCCTGGCTGCTATTGTGGAGAGATGACAGTGTCAGGACAGCAATTCAGCTGATTGACAGAAATGCTAATAAGACATATTCTCCAATCTGTGAAAACAAGCCTATACATCTCTGCAGCTAAATCTTAACGTTTCAGCACAAAAAGGTGGTAAAACCTTCCAGACAAGATGAATTTCAAACCAGCCTTGCTTCACAATAATTATTATGAAGGGTCTCGGAGTTGACTTTAAAATTTAAAGTCTTTAAGATTATGAAGGGTTTCAATCGAGTGGATACAGAGAGAATGTTTCCACTTGTGGGGAAGGCCATCGATGTAAGATAGTCACCAAGAAATCCGATAGGGAATTCAGAAAAATTTCTTTACCCAAAGAGTTGTGAGAATGTGGAACTGGCTACCACAGAGAGCGGTTGAAGTGGATAGTTAGAAGCGTTTAAGGGAAAGCTTGGTAAACACATGAGGGAACCGGGAATAGATGATTACAATGATAGGTTTAGATGAGGAAAGATGGGAGAGGGCTCAAGGAGAGGATAAACACTGGAAGAGACCGTTTCTGTGTATCTTATATATTCCTGTAAAAATGGTTTCTGTGGCAATTTGTCCGATTTCACAATTTTCCTCTCTCTTTGCTGCATCTCCATTTGCCTCTCAGTCCTAAATCTCTTAATTCTGCAGCTGCTTATAACTCTGACTGGTAACATTCTCCCTTGTCCGATTCTCAGCTTCTGCCACTTTTTATTTCCTTTGTTTTATTTTGCTGTGTCCGAGCTTACATCTTTATTTCTGCTTTGAACCATTTCTCACTGATTCTTTCACCAGAAGGGTATTCTTGGTTTTAAATTCCGTCTCTGCGTCATTCTCTATTTTTGTACTTCCACTGCAAGCCTCCCTCTCTCTTACCAGGCTGCCTGTGGCTTGACTGAGTTTCTATTCTTTTACTGAGAAACACTTTCTCTTCTCGTCCTTTCAAAAATTATTATCTTTTCAACCCTTCTGCCCTCTTTCATCTCTATTCCAGCTTTCCCCTCAGGTGCATCGCAATGTGCTAACCAAATGGTCTCGCTTGATCCAGTCCTCTCAAGTTTAGGGTGAAGCTATGCTGTATATCAATTGCTGTGTAACCCCCCACCCCCGCTTCACCTTAACCACCGCTTTCTGTCTGCTCATGGTGTCTAGATCAACAACACAGCCTGGGAGAGGCAGTGGTGTACTGGTATTGTCGCTGGACTAGTAGTCTACAGACCCAGGGTATAATACTCCAGCGATCTGTGTTTGAATCCCACTATGGCACATGGCGAAATTTGAATCCAATAAAAAAACTTGGAATTAAAAGTCAAATGGTGACCATGAAACCATTGTCGATTGTTGTGAAAACTCTTCAGAGCTGAAGAAGAGTCATACAGACTCAAAATGTTAACTGTTTCTCTCTCCACAGATGCTGTCAGAGCTGCTGAGTTTTTCCAGCTTTTTCTGTTTTATTATCTTGCATTTATAAAGCTCCTTTCGCAACCTCAGGGCATCCTGAATGCTTTTGCAGCCAATGAAGTAATCTTAAAGCGTAGCTACTGTTGTAATGTAGGAAAATGAGCAGCTAATTTGTGCACAGCAAGCTCCCACAAACAACAATGTGCTAATGACCGGATAATCTGTTTTTGTCATTTTGATTGAGAGATAAATATTGGCCAGGACCCCAGGATAACTTCAAACTAACGGTATGGGATCACTTATGTCTACTTTGGAGAGCAGGCGAGGCCTCAATTTAATATCTCTTCTGAAAGACAGCACTTCCAACAATGTGGCACTCCCTCAGTGCTGCATTGGAGTGTCAGTTTGGATTTATATGCTCAAATCTCTGGAGTGGGATTCAACCTAACAAGACTCTGACTCAGAGTTGAGAGTACTGCCCGCTGAATGACAGCTGACGTTTGAACACATCTTACCTCTGAAAAAGTCACAGTGGTGGAATGGGAAAAGCCCCTAGGAAATTGACCCTCAGACTCTAACCCTCCTGTACGATACCTAGGGAGTGCTGTATTGTTGAAGGTGCTGTCTTTCAGATAAGATGTGAAACTGAAGTCCCCTCTGCCAGCTCTAATGGTCGAAGTGAATGTTCAAGACCTTGCTGAAGAAGAGCAGAATTCTTTGGATCTGGGCCAACATTCCTCCAATAACATTGAAAGCATTCCTTTGATGTCTGTGGGATCTTGCTGTGTATGAAATGGTAACGGTGCTTGCCTGCATAACCCACTTCAAAGATAGTCATTGAATATGACATTTTTCTGAGAAAAGTAACAGGGAGCAGTAAAAATACAAATCTCTCTTTTCTTTCTCAATAGATTCCATGCAATATTGGAGACTCTTGGTTCTGTCCCCTTCCAATGTTTTGTATTTTAAAACTGCTGCTTTGATTCAATCTGAGACCTGACACGGGTGGATTCAACATCCTTTCCAGTGATTTACGGCTGTTTAAACACCGAAGGACTGTCAAACGCCAATGCCAATGGCGCCACTTCCTTGCAGAAGTTAATGTCCTCTTGAGGTGAGGGGAGAAGGTTAGGAGAAATGTGTCATGTTCATGCCCAGTTCACAGTTTGTGTAAGTCAGTATGTCCAGAATTAGCACGCAGGGAGAACACTCCCCCGATTATAATCTCTGTGAAGCGTTGGTGTCATTTAACAATAAAGGTGTAATATAACAGCTGGAAGCAACATCATTCCTTTCTAAAGTCACATTATATGTTTCAGAATAGAATTCCTGACATCTCATGAATTTTCCTAAAATAATGTCAGGCTGAAAGGAGAATTCTGGCTTTTGTGATTTAAGCATTGTAATTTTTATTGTTTCTTTATTTTCCTATTAAGATGGAGAAAATACAGTTCACATCTGTTTCAAGTGTTCAGCACCCCTGAGCAGATGCCTGCAGGGCTACAGTCGGTGTTATTCCCTTCATAATGCCATTTCCTAAACTTCAGTTTTGATTTACCTTCCCCTCAACCCCACTCAATGGCATTGTTCACGTGATGCACTCTGATCACTCGATGAACTTTTGGCCCTGAAGTTCATTTGGAGTCTTGTGGTCCGTGTGTATGGTTTAAATCCATATTGCCATTAATTACCATGGCTGTCAAGTTTCTGATACTAACAGCTTTTGGTTTCTGATTTTAGGATTGATCCCAATTGCAGTAGTGCTCAGAAAAAAATTCTTTCAGACCCACAAAGTTCACACAGCATGAACTGGCAAAAAAGGGAATGCAAATAAAATTGAGTTGCCTGTTCTTTATGGGCTGGATTCCCAGGACTCTGCACCACATGTGGACACCATTGCAGGGCCCATGTACTTGGCCCAGTGAATAGCTGAGCAGCATCATTTAACACCAGCAATGCAGCATTCATAACCCTCCAGCAACCAAGACAGCAAAGTGCAGCTTCACATTTGGGAGGTTTCTGTGCAGTGGATAAAGATTACATTGTCGGACCTCATTTGCCTGCACCCAACAACACAGCATTTTACATGTCTTTAAGAGAAGATGCTCTGCAATTATCTCCTCTCCTCTCAACAAATTTCATTCATATAGCGTCGCTGATGTAGGAAAACATCCAGAGACAAAAATTGACGCTGGACTTAAAGGGGGAGGTATTATGATGATATTGACTAAAAGACATGGGTTTTAAAGGAGGGTCCAAAAGGAGGGCATACGAACATTTGAAACAGGAGCAGAAGTAGGCTATTCGGCCCCTCGAGACTACTCCGCCATTCAATATGATCATGGTTGATCTGTTTGTGTTCCGAGTTCTACATTCCCATCTACCCCCAATAACATTTGATTCCCTTGCCTAACAAAAATCACCTATCTCTGCCTTAAAAATACTCAGTGACCCCACTTCCACTGCCTTCTGAGTGAGGAGTAAGAGATGGTGAGATGGCTATGTTTTGGGAGGGAGGGAATTCCAGAATTTTGGGCTTGGACTGTTGTAAGTAAGGCTGCCAATGTTGGGGAACAGGTCTGAGGAACATATAATAGGCCAGAGTTGGTGGAATGTAGAGTTCTGGGAGGGTTATAGCGTTGGAGGAGGTGACAACTGAACCTGCCTGTAAAACAGGTACAATGAGAACCAATTTCTATCATTTGCTGGAGCACATTGTAGTCAACATTGTGTGAGTGGACATGAGACACTGTAAATAATGGAAATGTGTTTCTCTTCATCTCTGCTGTTAAAGTACTGAACACAAGGGCTTCCGGTTGGGTCTGGGTTTTCGAAGGTAGTTGGAATGAGAGCTTGAAATCTTAGGGCTATCAGGGTCTGTGCAAGCACTCAGTTGGATCCTGCCTCACAAAGATCCATGGATTTGAGTGAAACCCCAATGTTGTTCAATTGAAGCATTCAAAAGCTTGTTACCTGAAAAGGAAGAATGTACAAGGTTACAGGGAGAAGGCAAGGGAATGGCACTAGGTGAGTTGCTCATTTAGAGAGCTGGTGCAGATATGATGGGCTGAATGGCCTCCTTCTGCACCATAACAATTCTGTGATACTGTCATTTGTAGCAGACCACCAAAACTCCACCCTGTCTTTGGTGGAATCCCAAGTATAATGAGTGTCCCAAGGTCAGAAAGCTTCTGAGGTTAAAGTGGAGTGGTAAAGTGGAGTGCTTGCTATGTATCTTTAAAGAATGTCATTACTTGGCCATGTGACTGCATTGACCAATCACTACACAGCGCGGGTTTCTTGGGTAACTGGAAGTTGAGAGCTGGAGGTGATTGAAGAAGCACACATGGTGTCAGTGCTCTGCTCTTAGTTCCAATAAACCACCAGTGTTTGTTCAGTCAATCGGTCTCTCTGCCTGTATTGTTTCAAGCACCAACTAATGTGTTAATATCAAGGGTGCAGCTAGTGTTTGCTGGACAAAGCGAACCTGATAACCAAAAATATAAATCTGGTGACGAGGATAAACCGGATCAATTGACGGCAATAAAGGAGGCCGTGGTAAGCCAGACACGTTATTTCGCCACTACCTTGAAAGTGCAGACTTCTTAGTCATCGAGTGTGCCGCAGTTTGGGCACCTTGAACCATTTGATCCTGTTTCCGATGACTGGTCTCATTATGCCGAACGCCTAGCGTTCTTCTTTACCGCTAACGACATCGTGGGGGAGGACAAGAAGAGGGTGATTCTTTTGTCCACATGAAGGAGCAAAACGTGTGGACTGATCCACAGCCTCAGATCACCTCACACCCCCGATACGAAGACTTTTGACGAGTTAGTAAACATTGTAAAAAAAAAACCACCTGAAGCCAAAGCGCTCAGTCACCGTGCAGCGTTTTAAATTCAATTCGAGGAATAGGCTTCCAGGAGAGACAATCACTGGCTATGTAACTGCTTTAAGGGAATGAATGGAACATAATACATGGTTTCTCCAAAGCAGCCAGAACTCCGCACTGGAGACCCTCCTCAAATATGGCGAGAGGAAGGGCTAACCTTTCTAAAGGGCACGGACGAACCAGTTGAATGTTTAGCAACAACATCAGGACTTTCACTGATACCAGCTTTTTATTTCGTAGACATTTATTCAAATTCTCAAATTGTCACGGTGGGATATGAGCCTCTGAATTATATGTCCATATCAACCACGATGCTATCCTCCCCTTTTGGGGCAAATTTAAAAATCGCATAATTCATTTTAAATTATGTTTTATCACCATTTTTGAAGTAGGCTTGCTGACATTTTAATTTGTTTGTTTGGATCTAAATTTAATAGATGGCAGCACAAAACTGTAAATTATATTAAAAAGTCCCCAAATCACAATGACACAGAGAACTCCTCGTAATTTATGCCAATGCAGCGCAATTGTAATCCATCGTGCATCATATTTCAGGGGCTGCATGTTGCCTGTGATGATAAATTTCAAACACCTCCACACAGATATCAATGATTTATCAAAGATTTATCAAAGGACGTAAGGTCATCACCTCACTCCTATGCTGGTTTGCAGAAGAGCTTCCAGCATTAGAAAACTCGTTCAATTATTTATTCCTCTGAAAATGCAAGGGAGAAACAGGACCCATCTACCAAAACAAAATAGATCTGTTCGCATTGGCATGCAAACCCTGATTGTGATTATGCAGCATTGAAGTGTATTATAGAGATATCGTACATTTATTAAATATATAAAGGCAGTTAAATTTTTGTTCTGTTGAGGTTTAACTGTGTGACTGAAGGCAATTCCAAATTGACACTGTTAGCGTTCTAGGCTGCAGATTGCATCATTTTTCAAGGTATTTGCATTAATTCTGTTGTAGTGAAGGTGTGTTAAGTCTGCCAGGCACTGTTCGTGTATCTGTACTACTTGATCTTAACATAAACAGAAGCAGAATGGTGGAATTTTGAAGAAAAAAAAAGCAGAAAATGCTGGAAGAGACTTGTCAGGTCAGGCCAGCATCTGTGGCATGGGAAAGGCAGAGGCTGAATTTTCAATGCCTTGGGGCGACGGGAGTGAGACGGGTGGGTAGGAGGAGCTGCCCGAAAACAGACTGGCTCCACGACATGTTCCCACAGGATTATGAAGGAGGCTAAGTGACAGCGGGAATAGTTACCTGTCTGGCTGTGCCCTCACATCCTCCCACATACTCCAGCAGCTCCTACCTCTGATGGTGGGGCTGCTGATCTTTGACTGTTAGAAGGCCTCCTATTGGCCCTCCAGACTCGGGACCCCACCCACCATCCTTAATTGGACAGGGGGATCCTGCAGGTGGAAGCTTAATTAGCCACCTCCTCCAAAGTCACCCTCTGCATCCTGCCACTGGCACATGTCAGTTCCCAACCTGCATTCATCCCAACAGGAACCCGAGAATAAAAATTCACCCCGATGTTTCAACCTTTTTTAGAACTAATTTCTATTGCTGAAAAGGTGTATCACCCAAAAGCAAAACCATCCTGGTCCCTGATCCTGAGTCTTTACACAATTTAGATATTGCTGAAAAGAGAGACATGTTGCCGAAGCTTTTCATCTGCACTCGTCAGGACAAATGCAAGAATACCTAATTTCAAACGATCACAACAATTTATACTACAGGAGAACAGAGTTGTTCATTGCTTGGCAAGTAGCCTTTGATTGGTCAAGGTATTGCCATGGAGAATGCCAAGGGAAACTATAGGCTCCCCAAGCTCCCCGGTAATTCAACAAGGTGCAAAGCTTGAACATTTTCCATTTGTTTGCAGAGAATGGGTCCCTGCGTATGAATGTGTGTTGCTTCTAGCAAGCATAAATGAGCCACTTTACAAACTTGACTGATTATCTTAACTGGGTTGTTTGTGTAGTTATTAGCTGAGCAGCATCATTTAACATCATGATTCCCCCTGCAGCAATGCAACATTCACCCTCCAGCAACCAAGACAGCAAAGTGCAGCTTCACATGTGGGAGGTTTCTGGGCAGTGGACACAGATTGCATTGTTCATTTGCCTGCACCGCACACCCAACAATGCGGCACTTGCACATTTTTAAAAGAGAAGTTCAGCAAGTGCTGCCCAATCTGGAATCACATCTAACAGTCGACATGATGGCCTGAATTTTTCAGGCGGTGGGTGGACGGGCTCGGGCGCGGAGCTGATCGCCGCCTGTGATCGGCTCCTCGCCGCCATTTTACGTGGGCGGGCCACTTAAGGCCCGCCCAGCATAAGGCACGAGCGGTAGCTTTAGCGCTACCTGGGCGGGCGGGGGGAGGAGAGAGAGTCGGGACCAGCGCTCTTTCACGCATGCGCACGAAATAGCGCCTCAATCTCCCTGAGGCACGGAGCTGCCTCAGGGAGAATCGCTACTGAAAATATTAAATACATGGAGTAAAAATTTATGTAAACATGTCCCCTCATTTGACTGTGTCACGTGAGATGGGATATGTTTTTATATGTGGGAAACATTTTTTATTAAATTAATAAAAGCCTTAGGAAACCTCATCCCGCTTGTGGATGAGGTTTCCGAAAAAAATATGAAGGCCGCTTGGCCTTTTCGCCTGCCCCCCCGCCAACCTTAAGGTTGGACGGGCAGCATTAACAATTAGCTTAATCACTTCCTTAATGGCCTTAATAGGCCATTTACATATTGGCGGACGTGCAGCTGACTCTGTAATGCAATTAATAATAATAATAAATTAATAAATATAATTAAATTATAAAAGTTTTATAAACAAATTTAGCATACATGGCCAACCGGAAATCATTGTTTCTGATAACAGTGCAGTCTTTAGCAGCACAGAGTTTCAGAGATTCATGCATTTAAATGGAATCAGACATATTAAAACAGCTCTGTACCATCCCTCATCAAATGGGTTAACTGAGAGAGCTGTGCAAACTTTCAAATTAAATTAAATGTCGGGCCCTGCCCCTGTACGCCGACTGGAAAACCCTGCCCTATGTTTTGGGTTTTGCAAGCATGGGCTGGCTGAGTAGACCATACTCTTGCCTAATGGCAGATGGAATTTAATGCAGAAAAGTGTGAGGTGTTACATTTTGGAAGGTCAAACCAAGGTAGGACATACACAGTAAATGGTAGGGCACTGAGGAGTGCGGAGGAACAAAGGGATCTGGGAGTTCAGATACATAATTCCCTGAAAGTGGCGTCACAGGTAGACAAGGTTGTAAAGAAAGCTTTTGGCATACTGGTCTTCATAAATCAAAGTATTGAGTATAGGAGTTAGGATGTTATGGTGAGGTTGTATAAGACATTGGTGAGGCCAACTTTGGAGTATTGTGTGCAGTTCTGGTTGCCTAACCACAGGAAGGATATCAGTAAGATTGAGAGAGTGCAGAGAAGATTTACTAGGATGTTGCCGGGTCTTAAGGAGTTGAGTTAGAGGGAAAGATTAAACAGGTTGGGACTTTATTCCTTGGAGCGTAGAAGAATGAGGGGAGATTTGATAGAAGTTTACAAAATTGTGAGGGGTATAGACAGAGTAAATGCGAGTAGGCTCTTTCCACTTAGATTAGGAGAAATAAACACGAGGGGACATGTCTTTAGGGTGAAAGGAGAAAGGTTTAGGGGGAACATTAGGGGGAACTTCTTCACTCAGAGAGTGGTGAGAGTGTGGAACGAGCTACCATCTGACGTGGTAAATGCAGGCTCACTCTTAAGTTTTAAGAATAAATTGGATAGATACATGGATGGGAGAGGTCTGGAGGGTTATGGACTAGGTGCAGGTCAGTGGGACTAGCGGAATAATATTTTGGCACAGACTAGAAGGGCCGAATGGCCTGTTTTCTGTGCTGTAGTGTTCTATGGTTCTATGGTTCTATTATGAACAAGCGAAGGAACGTGCTGTTTGATTGGCTCAGCCAGGACAGGGCGGGAGAAGATTGGACATGTAGTTACACACAAGTGACAGCTTGGAAAAGAAAAACCTCTGATTAGTATCAACTTTTGCGTCGAACCGTGAAAGGTGTTACTAGTTTCCCAATTATAATGTGCAATCCTTTTATTGTCTGCTGAGTGGTTTGAGAATGACAAGGGGCTGCAGGTGGTCTGAGGATGACACATGTTTCAGCCTCAGAGCTGACTGTGATAGAGGAAAAAGCCCACCACTGAACCGTGCCTGTCAGCACCAATGAATTTCAGGGTTTTAAACGCTGTCTTAAAAATCTCCAGGCACCTCCTAACATTTGGGAAGCTCAGCTTCCGGGAGAAAGGGAAGTCTGTCAGCTCTCGAGCTGCTTAACACCCCTCGTAGATACACTTCAAAACAGGAAGCAAGACCCTCAGCAAGGAGCAAGATTGAAACCGTGGCGACAGTGGGTTACTTTTCAAAATGCTATCAGATTGCTTGTTAGTAAAATGCTTAATAGCATTCAAGGTTGAAAGGGGGTGGGGGGGGTGGATTTGAATAGTACGTTGTAATGTTTCACGCATTCACTTGCTCATAACCTAAATCCTTCCAGTTCTAACGAAGGGGGTCATCGATGTGAAAGGTTATGTCCGCTTCTCCCTCCACCAACGCTGCCTGGCCCGCTGAGTGTTTCCAGCATTTTCTCTTGAGATTTCCGAATTCCAGCATTTGCCGCATTTCGTTTTTGCAGGTAAAATTCTTTGAGGGAAATTTTCAAAAGCACTGGGACACTAAAATTCTTCATAATCCAGGACAGACTCAAAGCGAAACATTTTATGATTTTTTTTTTAAACCAGTTCTTCTTCTCTTCCCCTCCCGGTGTGTGGGCCCTGAGCTTCCAGTCTAAGCAGGGAGCAGAATTCCGGGTAGACCCAATAATTCTTCATCCACCCTGTCAGAAACTGGAGCTGCAATTATAATATTTCTGCCCACAAAGCAGGTGGATGGAACATGGCGGCATGCAAATGACAGAATACATCACATGACACGTTTTCCTCCAATTGCATCCTGGCAACCTGATGCCTGCGTATCACACAGGGTTACATCGCATATAGAGCACAGAAACAGGCCATTCGGCCCACACGGTTCATTCTGGTGTTGAAGCTCCACTCCCGCCTCCTCCCATCTATCCTTATCTAAATCTATCATCGTAATCCTCTATTCCCTTCTCCCCCATAATGACTAGCCTCCGCTCAAAACACACGTATGCCATTTGCTTCATCCGCTCTCTATTGTAGCAAGTTCCACATTTTTAAACTCCCAATATATTGGGAGGGAGAGGGAGGTTTGTATTTATATTTGAAAGTCCAGTATCCCCATGGCAGAATGACAAATTGCCATATCAGTGGGTCTTATTAAAAGAGGGCATTTTAACCTTTGCTTTATATTTCCCCCTTTGATTGTGGGGCCCACTTAGCCTTTGGCATCACAGTAAATTCTCTCCCTTTCCCCGAAGGGCAGATTCCTCAGAAAAGAAAAAAGTTGGTAAAAGGTAATGAAATTGGATATTTGAATCTTATTGATTATTAGTTTGTTGATAGTTTAATTTCAAAAATGTAGCAGATATAATGCACCATTATCGGAGAAGCAGTTGGACTTGCCTGGATGAGTGCAGCTCCAACAACACTCAAGAAGCTCAACACTGTCCAGGACAAAGCAGCCCCGCTTGATGGGCACCCCATCCACAAACATTTACTCCCTCCACCACTGATGCACAGTGACAACAGTGTGTCCCATCTACAAGATGCACTGCAACAACTTACCAAGGCTCCTTCAACAGCACCTTCCAAACCCACGACCTCTACCACCTAGAAGGACAAGGGCACCTGAGGCACGTGCAACATCACAGTGGTGGCACAGCAAGTGTAGGGCCCTGCCCAAAATATATAAACTCTCCTGACCCTGGAAAGATTTTTTCATACTGAACATTGGAACAAGTTGATTTCCTCTCTCTGGAGCAGGGGGTCTGAGAGCTCTCTTCCCCAAAAAGCTCTTGAGGTGGGGGTCAAACAAAGATTTCAAATGGGTACTGATAGATTTTTGTTAGGCAAGGGCATTAAGGGTTATGGAGCCAAGGCAGGGTAGGTGAAGTTAAGATTCAGATCAAATTCAGATACAGACATGACCTACTTGAATGACAGAATGGCTGCGAGGAGCAGAACGGCCTCCTCCTATCCCTATGATTCTAATTTCAGTGGCTTAATGCCACCCTGCCTAAACCATCACTGATCAAGAACTGAAACTGGGGCCTTCAGATTGGGAGAGCTCAGTTAGGAACTTGCGTCCCGAGCCAAACCTATACAGGCCTCTCCTGCTTTTCCTTAAACCATCAACACAGTTAAAATCAATAAACCATCTGAATATCCATTGCCTTTTGCTAAATAAAAAAATCCAAATGTACTTAGGTTTCAGAGATTGTACAGACATCAAACTATAATATCAAATAATTGATAGTCGGGAATGTGATAGGAGACTGTAACTGAATCTGAGGATCTAATTGCATTAATAAACCATTCTTGCTTTGCGCTTGTGACTTATGACAATCTGAAGCCCTTATTGTGCCGATGCCTCTGGGCTGCCTTCCTCTACATATGGACAATGGATGCTAAGTAGCTGCCAATAGCAGTAACTTGCTATTTATTTTAAACATTACTTCACAACACAGTTAATGACAAGATACGAACATAGATGACTAATCCTCCAAAGATGAGGCAATATTTAGCCACTTGCAAAGCGAGAATTTGTGCTGAACATGTTCAGATATTAACACGCAATACTTGTTAAAATCATCATGATGAAGCAATAGGTATTAACTTGTAACCCATGGTAGGATAATATCCTCAAAGCCCTCAGCAATCTGTCAGGGCAAGAACCCATTTTAAGAAAGTGTGATTAATGAAAACTACAAAGATCGGTGTTACATAGAATGTGCAACACAGAAACAGGCCATTCAGCCCCTACTGGTTCATCCTGGTCCTGATTCTTCACACTTGTCTCCTTCTACCCTACTTCATCTCATCCTATGAACATACCTTTCGATTTTTTTTCCTCCCTCAAGACTAGAATATTTTGGGCTGCTTGGCAATAGGCTGGGAGGAGGGAAGGCTGGCAAAATGGCGCAGGAAGGCATCGGATGGGTGCCCTAGTCCTCCCGCCACCATATGCCTTTTGCCAGCGATAGAATGGTGGCAGGCAAGGCATCCATCAGGCAACCCCACTGAGACACTTGTGGTCAATTAAGTGCCTCGTCCCACCTCCTGGCTGCTTTCTGGTGGGCTCCAGGGGGAAGGGGGGGTCATTTTTGGGCATTCCATCCCCCACAGAGGCACCCCGCCGCCACCAAACCCCCACCCCACCCCCCCTCCCCACCCCAATGGCTACTCCCGCAGCAACGGCACCGCCTGGCCTCGGTGCCCGCCCCCTCTCCCGGGCCTCCCTGACTGGTGCCGGCGCCCCCAGACCACCCGTAACTTCCTTTAAGGGTCTATAGCCATCGAGGCGCCCTCATCCCGCGGTGTGCAGCCCCAGCAGTGGCCACTGCCAGTGGTGGCGCTGCTGAGCTTCTGGCCCTCTGATTGGGCTGGCAGCTCTTGGGGTCAGGTGACCATCCTCAATCTGGGTGGCAACACCGGCGGCAGCCAACTCAGTGGCAAAACGTGGCCCCGGAGTTGCCCATGTGTTTATCCAAATTCCCCTTAAGTGTCTCCGTGCTATTCACCTCAACCATTCCATGTGATAGCGAGTTCCAAATTCTCACCACGCTCTTTGGTAAAGAAGCTTCTCTTGAATTCGACTTATTAAATAATTTCACACTTGACCATCACTTTTCTATTTTAAACGTAATCAATATCAGCCACATCTATGACAATGTGTTGGACTCTTCTGAGAGGCAGGTAAAAATAAAAGCGTACGGGGAATAAAATATGCAAACTTCGGGGCTTTTCTCATGTAAATTGGTCGGGCTTTTGTGAGGGCTATCTGTAAAAGCGGAGGCTTTTTTCTGCAATGTTCTTGAGGTATTTGTTTGTCAAAGACAGACAGTCTTACAGCAAGTGCTGCCATTGTGTTGGGACTGCGTGTTGGAGCTAGAATTAGCCTAACTCCTGTCTGTGCTTGCTGTATTGTGATGTTGATTCCGGTTTTGTGTGAAGCAGGTTGGCTCGAGATTCAGTTTCATGTCACAGTTGGTCCTGGACACGTGCTCCTGTCACTTCCCTGAATTACCTCCCTCCCCAGTTGCAGCTAATGAGGTGTTCAGGCTTCTCGACTTCAGGAGCTGCACGGTGCATGGTGTGGACCTTGGGAAGTGACATGTCAATTGACTCATTTACCTCTGGCTGCTGGAGATTAAGTCATGGAGTCACTTACAGTTCAGAAAGAGGCCATTTGGCCCATTGAGTCTATGCTGGCTCCCTGCAGAGCAATCTAGTCAATCCCATTCCTCTGCTCAATCCCTGTAAATGCATTTCCTTCAAGTGCTTATCCAACTTACTTGATTGTTTCAGCTTCTAACACCCTCATGACAGTTAGACCCAGATCAGCACCGGTCACTATGTAAAGAAGCTCCCCCTGTATCTCTTGCCCAAAACCTTAAATCCGTGACCCCCCTAATCCTTGGACCATCAGCTAATGGGAACAGTTTTCCTTTGTCTCCCTTATCCATAATCTTGTACACCTCTATCAAATCTCCTTTGCTTCAAGATAATTGTGAGCTAACAGCGCTAAAAACAGCTTATTTTCGAGTCCGTGAAATTCAAACTGGATAAATCAACCCTCAAAGCATAAACTCAAATGGGGGTGAGGTGACTGGGATTTGAGGGGCAAAGATTTCCTTTCGTTTGCAAAGGAGCCCATGGGGACGCAGGTTGAACACCCCCCCTGCCCGAACCAACCTTTGTGCCCTTGTTAACATCACACTATTGACACGTTTACGTCTTTTAATAAAAGGAGTTACAATCTGTCTCAGTGGGTACATGCAACATATAGACTATTTCCTGTCCAGTCACCATCTGTGTTGAATTAATGAGGCCCCTTGCTCCTCATAGGCTTGGGAAGAGGAAAACTGTTTCAGGATTCCCTGATCACCGCACAGAGACGCTGCTGGGAGGAGTAGGCAAGGCTCAGCCCAACTATGGTGCTCTGATGTGGGACAGTTTGTTATTCTCAAGACTAAGCCTGCCACATGAAGAATCGTCACATGCTGAGGACTCCTGATACCTCTGAAACCGGCAGGAGTCACAGAGGTGTCAAAGAAAGGAAAATTTGTATTTATATCTAATGCCCTTCACATCTTCAGGACATCCCATTACAGTCAATGATGTATTTTTTGAAAGGTAGTCACTGTTGTAATGTGGGAAGTGCAGCAGCCAATTTGCACACAGCAAGCTCTCTCAAATGGCATTGAGTTAATGACCAGGTCATTTGTTTTTGTGATGTTGATTGAAGGATAATTGAACAGGGCACTCAGGGTAACTCCGCTGATATTCTTCGAAATAGTTCCATCTTCCTGAGAGTTCCATGAACCCAAATTCAGCATCTCTGACAGTGCAGCACTCCCTCAGAACTGCACCGGCGTGTCAGCCTTGAATTTTGTGCTCAAATCCCTGGAGTGGGATTTGAACCCACAACCTTCTGACTCAAAGGTGAGGGTGTTATCAGAAAGGGGAGGAGGTGACGTTCGGGCTGTAACCCATGGCAAAGGGAATTGTGGAGGTTGGAGGGGGTGGGGGGTGGTGATGAGAGAACTCAGCCCCCTCAGTCACAGAGTGCTTGCTACTGCACAAAACTTGTTTACTTGCACAATTTCTTCTGTCAGTGATTGAATAATTGTGTCTTAAGAAGCAAATTGTGTATTTGCCAGAAACACAAAAACTGGATTGTGGTGACATGCAGCAGATTTATGATCAAAGGCAGCCTTGACTACTGTAACTCACGTCAGAACAACACAGGATTAGAAGAGGAGGTGTCAGGAGAACACAAAGGACCTTTCATCACTGCCGACACAGTATAAAGCCGACAGGTGGTTGAAGAAAAAGGCCTCAAGTAATAATGGAAAAAGAGTCACATACGAAAACTGATCACGCCCTTTCGGCTCATTATAGCTAAACTACAGCAGAGATGTAACTCAGAACAAAGGGACCTGTAAGCTAAGCTTTTCCCACTCAACTAACATTTCACCAAATTGATTTTTATTCATCAAGCTGCTGATTTTATTGAAACAAACTCGGCCTTACCAAATACCAGACCAGTGTCTCGCTCCATTACGTAACTCATATCTTTTCAGCTTTTATTGTTCCTTCGGGAGGGGTGGGATTGTGGGAGGCTCCAGACCATCTGCTCAAACTAGCACAACTCCACATACATGAATTAGACATAAGTTAAGGCAAAAGGCAGGACATTAGGATATTAGATTATTGAGAGAGTGAAGGATTTAGAGGTTACAAAGCTAGAGACTCTGAGGTCCTATTCCAAGAGTGTCAGCTCATAGTCTAGACTGAAACTCTGGTGTCTCATACTGAAGGAGTGCTAGTTTATCAGAAGTGAGATATGAGCATATGAAATAGGAGCAGAAGTAGGCCTTTCGACCCCTCGAGGCTGCTTTGCCATCCATTAAGATCATGGCTGATCTGTTTGTGTTTGGAATTCCACATTCCCCTCTAACCTCGATAACCTTTGATTCCCTTGCCTAACAAGAATCTATCTATCTTCGCCTTAAAAATATTCAATGACCCCGCCTCCACCACCTTAAGAGGCAGAGAGTTCCAAAGTCGCACAACCCTCTGAGAGAAAGAATTCCTCCTCATCTCTGTCCTCAAGGGGCGACCCCTAATTTTAAAACAGTGCCCCCTAGTTCTGGACTCACCCACAAGAGGAAACATCCTTTCCACGTCCACCTTGTCAAAACTGTTCAGGATCTTATATAGTTCAATCAAATCGCCCCCTCACTCTTCTAAACTCCAGTGGAAACAAGCCCAGTCTGCCTAACCTTTCATCATAAGACAACCCGCTCATTCCAGGTATCAATTTCATAAACCTCCTCTGAACCGCCTCCAAAGTATTTTCATCCTTCCTTAAATAAGGAGGCCAAAACTAAGATGTTAAACTAAGGCTTGTTCTGCTACGTATTCCAGTGGTTAGGCATCCAGTAATGATCCCAATATTCTATTCAAAGAAGAATAGGAGGTCCTGCTCGTGTCCTGGCCGAAATATTCTTTCCTCACTAACATCGATAATGTATTAATGGGTTATTTATCTCATTGTTGTGATTGAGCTGTGCACAAAATGGCCGCTCAGATTGCCCACATTCCAATAATTGGTTCATTTCATAGCAATTCAGTGCTTGAAGCACTTTGCAATGTTTCTGAGCGAGGTGATAATGCAAATAAGTCTTTTTTCTGAAGGGTGGCATTTTAAAATTGGCCCTTTTTACAAATCGCCTTTATCTTCCTTTCTCTTATTGTAAATTCCAATATCTTATTGAAAGCATAGAGACATCGTAAGGTTTTTGTGTTGAATGTCTCCCGGCTTTTCCGCTGGACTTCCCCCTATTCCGGCCAAGTGGTCGGAGCGGGAACAGAAACTGTGGAAGTCGCTGTGGTCTCGCACAGTCTACGCTCTGGTAACTTGAGGCCATCCAAAACTCTGCTGCCCGTGACTTAACTCACAACAAGTCTCATTCTCCTCTCACCCCTGGGCTCGCTGTGACCTACCCAGGCTCCCGGTCAAGCAACACCTCAGTTTTAAAATTCTCATCCTTGTTTTCAAATCCCTCCATGGCTTCATCCTCCTATCTCTGTAAGCTCCTTAACCCTCCGAGATATATACACTCCTTAAGACCATAAGTCCATAAGACATAGGAGCAGAAATTAGGCCAATCGGCTCATCGAGTCTGCTCCGCCATTCAATCATGGCTGATAAGTTTCTCAACCCCATTCTCCCACCTTCTCCCCGTAACCTTTGATCCCCTTACCAATCAAGAACCTATCTATCTCGGTCTTAAGTACACTCAATGACCTGGCCTCCACAGCATTCTGTGGCAATGAATTCCATAGATTCACCACTCTCTGGCTAAAGAAGTTTCTCTTCATCTCTGTTCTAAAAGGTCTTTCCTTTACTCAGAGGCTGTGCCCTCGGGTCCTAGTCTCTCCTACTAATGGAAACACCTTCCCCACGTCCACTCTATCCAGGCCTTTCAGTATTCTGTAAGTTTCAATCAGAAATTCTAATTCTGGCCTCTTGAGCATCCCTGATTTTAATCGCTCCACCATTGGTGGCCGTGCCTTCAGCTGCCAAGGCCCTAAACTCTGGAATACCCTGCCACCTCACTTTTCCCTTTAAGACACTCTGAAAAACCTACCTGTTTGACCAGAGCTTTTGGTCATCTGACCTAACATCTCCTTATGTGGCTCGGTGTCATACTTTGTCCTATAATGCTCCTATGAAGCACCTCCAGACGTTTTATTATGTTAAAGGTGCTATATAAATACAAGTTGTTGTTGTTACTATTGGCCTCAGTACGCCGTGGTCTGGCGTAATCGTGGCTGGTGAGGAACCTCCTCACTGCCGGTGCCAATTCAGGAAATGGGGCCTATCGTTCTGCCACCAGTAAATCAGGAACCAGCTTCTTCTTTGCCGGGTGTCATGGTTCTCAGGTTTCTGTGATCATTCCGATTATTTCCCAATGATCACGGATCAGCAATTCCGCTGCATGGGGCATCACCCACCACAAAACATCACAGCCGACATGCACAATAAATCCTTTCATCTCTGCTCCGTGCCAGCTCACCTATACACAGGCTTTTTAGAAAAGGGGCTTAAATTTCAGATTGTACGAACCCCAATGATTTTGTCCCTTACGCCTGACTGAACGGCAAACACAGAGATACCCCAGTAACAAAACTCCTGCTCGTGGCAGTTCCTGATGTCTCAGTCTCACCCAATGGGCTGCAACATTCAAGTAAATGAATGATAATAGGGCTCCTGTGATTGCTGGCCCTAGAGAAGCCTGTGGCAGGAACACCCAGAGCCACTAACACAGACCTTAGGGAAAGCCTTAGGCTTGGAATTTGAGATCCTCTTTGTCTGCAGTGTCATATCCAAATTTCTCATTCATTCCATAATTCCAAATTATCTTGCTTAGAGGCGGAGGTGGGGGGGGATGTCAACTGAAATATTACACACCCCGTGTCCCCCTCCTCTTACATAGGAACATAGAAAATAGAAGCAGGAGTAGGTCATGCGGCCCTTCGAGCCTGCTCCGCCATTCAATATGATCATGGCTGATCCTCAATCTCAATGCCATACTCCCACTCTCTCCCCCATACCCCTTGACGCGTTTAGACTCTGGAAATGTATCTATTTCTTTCTTAAATATATTCAGTGACCTGGCCTCCACAGCCTTCTGTGGTAGAGAATTTCACAGGTTCACCACCCTCTGAGTGAAGAAGTTTCTCCTCATCTCAGTCCTAAATGTCCCACCCCGTATCCTGAGATTGTGACCCCTTGTTCTAGACCGCCCTCCCCACAGCCAGAGGAAACATCATCCCTGCATCCAGTCTGTCCACCCCTGTCAGAATTTTATATGTTTCAACGAGATCTCCTCTCATTCTTCTAAACTCCAGTGATTACAGGCCTAGTCGGCCCAATCTCTCCTCATACGACAGACAATCCCGCCATCCCAGGAATCAGTCTTTGCTGCACTCCCTCCTTCAGTAGCATCTCCCCGACCTGTGTCTTCCAGCATTTCGAACAGCAAGGGCAGCAGGTCGATGGATGGGAACACCATCACCTCCAGGTCCCTTCCAAATCTCACACACCATCCAGACATGTATTGCCCAATCTTCCCTTGTCGCCGGGTCAAAAATCCTGGAAAAGCACTATGGAAGCACCTTCACCACACAGACACGGTGGTTCAAGAAAGGCAGCCCTTCCCCAGGGCAACAAGGGATGGGTGATAAATACTGGGCACTGATGCCCATGTCCTATTAGTGAATAAAAGAGAGAACACACTATTTGAGACATAGTAACAATAAGCTAAACAATATCCAATGAAAGCATGATCCAAAACTTTGGGATTTTTGGGGCAGTGTTTTCCAAATCTCTTCTACTGATAAAATGCTTTCTAACATCACGTAATGAATGGCTGAGCTCCAATTTTATGGTCAGCAGCATGTTAGCTCAGGCCCTGATTCATTCCTTGCCACCTGGATCCTGTGTTTGGTGTGGGCGTGTGCAGAGCTGTAATATTCAAGTCTTGATTTGGCTCCAGGATTCAGTGAAATTTGGCCAACTCATATTCAGGCTTGGACCTGTCCCAAACACCATCAAAGCCCCAGTACCATCGAGAATGTGCCTGCCTTGTTTTTAGATCTCCGTTTACACTTTGCTAGATATTTATGAGGAACGAAGAATAAGATGAACAACCTATAACTAAACACAACAAAACAACAAAGTGCAAAGAACAGCAAACTTCAGATGTATTCATGTAATAATAGTGATCAATTACGCATAATGTGCAACTTCAAACCAATTTTTTTCCCCGAGGATTGATAAGTGCTGTTTAAATTGGGCAAAATGCTTAGTTGCAAAACCTCAGGCAAATGGAAGCAGGTTTGATGAAAGCTCCTTCTCTTCCTAATTAACAGGCACCTTTATTGAGATAGATTGCGTTTAGTTACACTCGATGGGACTGGGCAATTCAGCATTGAACAAATTCATAACTTTCTGTATGTCTACGTCCTGTTCCTTTATTTTGGAATTCTCTCCCCTAGAGAGCAGTGGAGGCTGTGTCATCGAACATATTCGAGGCTGGGTTAGGCAGATTTTTGGTCTGCAAGGGAGTCAAGGGTTAAGGGGGAGCAGGCGAGAAAGGTAAGGCCACAATCAGATGACCTTATTGAACGGAGGAGCAAGCTTGAGGGGTCAAAAGGTCACCTCCTGCTCAGATTTCTGTTCTTATATCTCCTGAAATAAAATTTGTAAGGAAGCAGGCTGAATACTGAAAAGCTGAGTAATATCTGCAGCTTCATAATCAGCATTTAAACCTGATGGGAGCTGAAGGAAGGCAGCCCCACTGAGCTCTGCAAACCAGGAAGGCTCCTCGTTCTACAATGGGGTTTGCTGATCTCAGCTCCGTTGGCGGGCTGGGTGCTGAGGTCAGTTTCAGTTCCGCAAGGCCGGAGAAAAGGAAGCAGAGAGAAAAAAAAAGTCAGTCAGCTTTCCTTTCCTAACCGAGAGCCGTAGTCCTGTTAAGTTTGGATGTGTGTGCGGTTCTCAGTCAGAACATGATAGCCCCATCCCAATAATCGAATGGCGTCTCTAGGTTTGTCATCCTATCTCGCCACTCTGAATACAGTAACACACTGAGCGGTTCCACATGAAACTAGTCCAACTGAGCGAGATCCTGTACTAGTGAGCTGCCTCTGGAACCAGTGAGTTATTATTTTCAAGGCATAAATATTGGAGACAAGATGCAAGGATTACGGAGAATAGGAGCCATTCTCCTGATTTATGGCGACCCTCCCATTAAAGTGATTCTTTATCTTGCACTCACTCCTACCATCAATTATTTTTCATGAGGTATGTTACTTGATTGGCTCCCTTCCCCTATTACCACCTAATGTGCTTGTATTAAACTGCTATGTGCATTTGAAATAAAAACAGAAAATGCTGGAAATCCTCAGCAGGTCAGGCAGCATTGGTGGACAGGGAAATCGAGTTAAGGTTTTGGGTTGATGAGATTTCGAGTGCGGGGAAGGGGAAGGGAGGAATAAACAAAAGGAAAGGTGTGTGATAGAATGGAAGGCAGGAGACATTAACTGAGAAAGGGGGTGGTAGTGAAAAGCGGAGCAAAACTTCTTCAAGATGGGCATTCCTAGAGGAACAGTGGCAGTGCCTACATCCCTTTCGCCTGCCTCTGTACTTGCTTAGAACCTGTTACATTCCATTAATGCTCCCCTTTTGCCTTGCATCATCTTGTAAAATAAAATGAGCTGAAATTGAGACACGTATAGGAACACAAGATGGGAGCGGAGGAGGTGTAAATGGCAGCAGAACAGCAGAGGAGGAGAGAAGCCTGGATAATCTGGCAGAGAGAGGCCTCCCCTGTGATGGATGATGACAGTGATGGACTTTGAACTAATTAGAAGGCATGAGGTCCCAGCCCCTTTGCTGTGTGGAGTCCGGTCGGGGTGGATGGAAGTTCTGCTATTGTTCATGTGTGAGACTGGTCAGTGAAAAACGGCAGCCCATTCAATTATCAGCAGAATCACAGCCCAGTTCATTCCCCACCTCATCCGATTTACAACGCACACACACACACAAACACAGACACTCCAACAGGTGGGCGGGGGAAGCACTGAGGAGCTGATTGGAAATAGGAATACAAGTTGACTCTTTACCCCCTCAACCCCACCCCACCCCACCCTCGCTTGCTTCAGCTCAGGGATTGGAATTTCCTAATGCACCCAGGCCTCCCATTGTCACCTTTGTTGAGGTTGAACCAACCGACCAGCACACAAGGGATCTGACAGGGGAACTTTCTGATCCATATAACTCCAAGTTCCACAGCACTTGACATATTCACCCACTGAGTAATCAAGGAGCTCATTCTGACACTGGGTGGTTATTCTCAGTGTTGTGGGTGTGGTTTTGTTCGACAATCTCTTTTCATTCAAGGGCTCTCTGTGTGAACCCTACAACTTATATCACCTTTAATGTAATAAAACATCCCAAGGTGCTTCACGGGAACATTACAAAACAAAGTATGACGCCGAGATACACAAGGGGATATTAGGTCATATGACCAAAAGCTTGGCCAAACAGGTAGATTTTAAAGAGTGTCTTAAGGGAGGAAAGTGAGGCAGAGAGGTGTACAGAGGGAATTCCAGAGCTTGGGCCCTAGGCAACTGAGGGCACAGCCACCAACAGTGGAGCAATTAAAATTCAGGGTGCACAAGGGGCCAGAATTAGAGGTGAAGATATCCTGGAGGGTTGTGGGACTGGAGGAAATCATAGGCTCTACGCTGTTTAGTTGCTGCTGCGACTTCAATCCAGTGGACACCAGAGACTTGTAAGCCTTATAGTCACAGCAGGTGACAAGTCTTTTACTTGTTCAATTGGGTTCTCTTCTGAAATATCACAGAATGACCGTATCGTGAATAATCTTGACAACCATTTCCATCAATACTTCTGTTGGGGGGAGCGGGAGAAAGGAGATTGACATTAGTGTGGCTGCATCTGGGCTGTCACGGAGGAGATTAGCACTTGAATAGGTGAGGACAGCAGTCTTTGCTCATCAAGTGAATTATTTATGAAATATACGTACATCATAATGTCCTAAACCACATGAGGCTGAATATCACCCAGAGGTGGAGAGGGGAACTTGCAGGTGGTGGTGTTCCCATATATACAGCTGCTGTCCTTGTTCTTCTGGGTGGACATAAGTGGAGACCCAATGGCAGCACTTGAGACTCGTGATTTCATAAGCTATTGGGCTCCCCAAGGACATTACAAGTGTGTCGGTAACTCGCTTACTTCCCATATTCCCACTTTATACAATTGTCACCAGTTTCAGAGGCAATGCATGGTTTTACTCATTCCTTTGGGTTTCACACTCTATGTCTCAATTTTGGAAATAGACTGACCTTGGCAACACAGAGTGTAAATCTCTATAGCGTCTTTGTGATTGAATGTGAGACATAATTGCCATTACACAATTTGAGTGAGGTCACCGCATGTGATGCATGTTGTCTGCTGTCTATTTTTTTTAAACTTCCTAACGGTCCCTCAGTGTCCTTTCATTTGTCAGCCTGCCTGCGCCTCCCCTGTTATAACAGAGGTTAAAACAGTCCTGAACCATGCCGTCACTAGTCTGATTTCCAACACAAATGGCAAGTACAAAACAGAGGACAATATAAAAAAACATTTTGGAATGCTTTCTATTTGCAATATTATGCCAGTCAGGATGGAGACGTCACAGTGGCAATAGTAACAAAAGTTAAACAGACTTGCAACATAAGAACCATTTTGAAGTCTAATCCCCCTTCTCTCCACCTCTGGGTGATATTCAGCCTCATGTGGTTTAGGACATTATGATGTACGTATATTTCATAAATAATTCACTTGATGAGCAAAGACTGCTGTCCTCACCTATTCAAGTGCTAATCTCCACCGTGACAGCCCAGATGCAGCCACACTAATGTCAATCTCCTTTCTCCCGCTCCCCCCAACAGAAGTATTGATGGAAATGGTTGCCAAGATTATTCACGATACGGACATTCTGTGATATTTCAGAAGAGAACCCAATTGATCGAATGAAAGACTTGCTTTTGGCACATTTCAAAAGTGCTTTCCAGCCAATGAAGTACTTCTTAGAATTCTAGTCAATGTTATAACATAGCAAATGTGTAGAATGCAACTGTGAGGTGTGGGAATCTCTGCTGTATGTAGCAGATATATTACAAAGATCACTGGGACATCGTCAAAGTACTTCTCTCCCCTGCGACACACCCTTTATTAAGTTATTACAGGAGACACCATATTATATACATGGGAATAACGTAGATCACTTCTGCCATGCTCTACCTCAACATCTGATGACAGGGCATCATTATCAGTTTGAACTAAAATTTGAATCATGGAATGACTGATAAGAGCGCAGAAGGCCATTCAGCCCAAGGTGCTTGGGCTGGCTCTTTGAGATAACCAGTTAGTTCCATTCTGTTCCCCTTTCCCCAGTGCCCTGCAAATTTTTCCCCTTGAAGTATTTATCCAATTCCCTTTTGAAAGCAATTATTGAATCTGCTTCCACCACCCTTTCAGGCAGCACATTCCAGATCACAACAATTCACAGAGTAAAACAATTTCTTCTCACCTCCCTGTTGATTCTTTTGACAATTACCTTAAATCTGTGTCCTGCTGTTACCAACCCTTCTGTCATTGGAAACAGTTTTGCTTTATTTAATCTATGAAAACCCAATATGGTTTGGAACATCTCACCTTAACTGATTTTTAAAACTCGTTTATGGGATGGCATTTATTGCCCATCCCTAATTGCGCTCGAGAAGGTGGTAGCGATGAGCCACCTTCTCGCACCATTGCAGTCCATGTGGTGTACGCACATCTACAGTGCAGTTCGGGAGGGAGTTCCAGCAATAGATGAAGGGACAGTGATATATTTCCAAGTCAGGATGGTGTGTGGCTTGGAGGGGAACTTGCAGGTGGTGGTGTTCCCATATAGCTGCTGTCCTTGTTCTTCTGGGTGGTTTCAAAGGTTCTTTGGAAGGGTACTTGATGAGTTGCAACAGTGCATCTTGGAGAGGGTACACACTGCTGCCACTGTGTGTCGGTGGCAGAGGGAGTGAATGTTTGAGGCGGTGCTCCAAGACGAACAACCCCAGCTTCTCCAATCTCTCCATTTAACTGACGTCCTTCATCCTCGGCCTAGTTTCCAGTGGGAAGTGACTATTATACTACACGGCTCCTTTAATGGGACAGTGAATAAAGACACTGCCTGATATAGAACTAAGCCCCATGCTCCAGAGGTTTCCGGTGCTTTACGAGGTGTTACAGTACATCTTGTGGATGGCCCCTGCAAACCCACGACCTCTAACACCCAGAAGAATGACAACAGACACACAGAATTGCATCCTTGTGAGATTCAGCCCTAATGATGCGAAATAATTTTAAAGACAGACATGAATGAGCTTGTATTTCACAAATGAACAAGTTTTCTCTCCTCAAATTGACGGGACGTGGTTGTGAAGGTTCCTCCAAGCGTAGACATATGCTATTACAGCAGTGAAGACTAGCTAATTGTAATTGTGATATGTACAAATCCTTGCTGTGTGTAGCAGATACATTGCCAAGACCATTGGGACATATCCAAAGTACACATCTTATTAGAAGCTGATTTATAATGCCAGAAACATCCATCTTGTATGTGGCTCCTTAAGGCCATATTCAAAGTAGCTTTCTGGATTTGCATGTTCCAATATCAATTTTTCATATTAACAGGCAGCTGATAATTTGTGGAGCTGAGATTATCAGCAATTTATGAATCTGATCATGCAAGTACAAGCTATCCCATGCAAAAGCAAATAGGGCAGGGGTGAAAAATTAAATAATAGAGGGACCTGGGTGAATATGTGTATTAGTCACTGAAGGCAGCAGGACTGGTTGAAAGCATGGTTGATAAAGCATACAGTCTCCTAGGCTTTATTTTGGGGGTCATAGAACAAGTTATGTTAAACTTCTGTCAAACACTGGTTCAGCCTCAAATGGAGTACTGGGCACCACACTTTAGGATGTGAAGGCATTAGAGTGAGTGCAGAAAAATTTCATGAGAATGGTTCCAGGGATGAGGAACTAGTTATTTTGATAAATTAGATAAGTTGGGATTTTTCCTTGGAGAAGGTTGAGAGGAGGTTTGATAGGGGTATTCAAAATCATGAGGGGTCTTCAAAATCATTAGGGGTCCGGACAGAGTAGATAGGGAGAAACTGTCCACATTGGTGGAAGGATCAAGAAAAAGAGGGCAAATATTTCAGGTAATTGGCAAAAGAAGCAATGGAGACATGAGGAGAAACTTCTTCAAGCAGCGAGTGGTCAAGGTCTGGAATGAGCTGCCTTAGAGTGTGCTGGAGGCATTTTCAATTGAGGCATTCAAGAGGGCATTGGAATATTATCTGAAAAGGAAGAATGTACAAGGTTACAGGGAGAAGGCAGGGGAATGGCACTAGGTGAATGCTTGGTCAGAGAGCCAGTGCAGACACGATGGGCTGAATGGCCTCCTTCTGTGATGCAACAATTCCATGAAATTATAGACACACCGAACAGAATTTTTGGCTATATCCACCTCTTCTTTTTTGAAAGAGCTGGAATTTATTATATACGGTTCTGCAGGTATCGATCATCATTCAGTCCCTCACTCCAGGGGGCCTACTTCCAGTGTGTGAAAAGACAGTGATTGTTATTCAACCACATGGGTAGCTGAGCCTAAACCTACGTGCCAAGCCTGCGCTTTCCAGCAGGCATCAGTGGTTAGTGATCCAAGGTGGGGGGGTGGGGTGAAATGGGGGTGCTGAGAGCCAGAAACCTGTTTGATTTTCCCCCTCACTTGTCCACCGATGATTAGGCCAATTGTAATGATCTTACAGCCGACCCATTTCAGGTTCAGGCTGATTACTGACACGATTATATAAGCCAACGAGTTGGGGGAAAGGGCTTGACTTGCAGCAGGATTCATAGCAAACAGCTTATATATTACAGGAAAGTCTATTCACTCAGCAAACAGATTCTTTTTAAGCATGCATGGCAGCAAACAGTCTACAGAATCTATTTAAAAAGAGTCATTGTGACCGACGGCAAACAGAACTCATGGCTAAAAGTGCAGCAACCTCTCCCAATAAAAGCAGTGATCATCAACAGTGAGTGGAGGATAATCACATGATGCAAATTATTTCTCCATCAAAATACAGTAAGTGGAGGGCAGTTGCTAATTACGGGCACACAATTAATCCTAGTTACTTAGAGTGACTGTTGGGTGAATTGACCAATCATTTCCGTTCTGGCCAGGAACAGTGGTGTCACTATGTGCAGCCTCTGAAACTGGCTAACTTCACACAGACTGGAAGTTGAAACAGATAACATATCCAAGTCCAGTTAGGAATTGAAAGAACGATCTTCTGCTTTGTAACAGCTCAACTACAGGCTGGTGTACTGGGGCTGAAAATAAGAGGTAGCAGGGAAACTCCAGCCCTTAGAAAAATCATATGCACTTCCCAAACTGTTTACTCAAAAGTGACGAAACCTCATCTGATAATTCCTCTGAGAACCTCAGATCGTCATTTGGGCTTTTTAAATGCCACAGTTACTCTCAGTTTTAAAATGCTGCTGAAATTGGATCATGTAGCAGCTCGGAGCATTTTACTGCTAGGTTCAGTTCGGATGAATAAAAGCAAAATACTGCGGATGCTGGAAATCGGAAATAAAAACAGAAAATGCTCAAAATACTCAGCAGGTCTGGCAGCATCTGTGGAGAGAGAAACAGAGTTAATGTTTTGAGTGCGTATGACTCTTCAGTTAGGATGAAAATCTTTGCTGTCTGATTTTACATTAAATTGGTAGTGACAATTTCTATCGAATCTCAGCCTGGGACTTAGCAGATTGGTACAATACTGGGATGGCGCTAAGATTGGAACAGTTTTGATGAAGCATACTATGAAAGACCTGACAGTGCTTGACACAGATCTTGGGTTTCATGGTCTAAGACAGTAAAAAATAAGCTGTGTACTCATCCACAAGCAAAGGTTGTCTCTGACACAGTTTTGTAAATTCTAAATATGAAAAATTATAGAACTGAAATCATGCACAAATAGAAATCAAGTCATGTTTCTCCCAAATGAAATTTAAGGTTGAAAAGTTTTAATTCCATTGCCCTTGAAGTTAAGGGAGAGAAAATCAAGGCACTTTCCTAGTCCTGATTGTTATCCAGTGACTCCTTCTGGAAGAGGCAAGGGTGAGGGCAGGCATCTCCAAGGTCAAACAGCTTATTGTTTGCTACTCACTATCTGGATTCATTGATAAAGAATAGCAGGAGGATGATTAGCTCAGAAGTAGAAAAGTGAAAACTGGCAAAAGAAATATTTCACATTCCAAACAGAAAGCATTTCAAAAGAGAGAAGTGCTGCATTGGGAGAATGTCTTTACAAGGACTTACCTTTTTCACTCTTAGTACAGAAGTCACAGATCATAGCTTGTCATTTAGGGAAATCCCAAATATCTACTTTAGCACATCACACTCTGCATAATGCTACATCTGCATCTTTGAAATATTTCTACAGTTGCTGTGTCTTACATCAGACCTCTCAGTAACCTAAATTATTTTACTACTTCTTCCAGCATGATTACTTCCTGAATATTGGGTGTCAGCTTTTAAATGGGCTTTCACAACAAGAGGAGCTGACATCCAGGCACATTGGAAAAGGAGCGTCAAAGCCAAGTGTATTAATTCTTCAGGTGAAGGATAATCGGATCAGGGTACATGGACACAATTCAGTCCTCATTTCAAAATCATACTTTACGTTCCCATTTTAAATTATAAATTCCTATGTCCATAATAATGTACACTTATGGTGTAATTACACACCTAGCAGTGGTTGCACTGCATTGCCTCCAATTGCAGGAGTGCAAGTACAATGAAAAAAGTTTATATAGTTTCTATTTCTATCACAAATGTGGATATTGAAATTTACAAAGTGCAAATGTAAGATTTTCATTCTATAGATTGTGTACATGCCAAAGTTTGATGTGAAGGTGATTGAAGCAGGGAGTCCATTTAACTTTCATTCTTGCTTCATAGATTTTGGCTCAACTACGTGACTTTTTAAAAAGAATCAATATCTCTTAGGAGAAAAATACCCTAAGCTATCTTTGTTAGGTTAAGATAGCATTGAATATGCTAGTCATCAATCTGAATACAATTTGTATTTATATGGCACTTTTAATGCAATAAAACATCCTAAGGCCACTCAAAGGAGCATTATAAAATAAAATTAACACCGAGAGACAGAAACGTTGGTTGTTTTGGACAAAGAGGTGTTTTTAAGGAGCATCTGAAAGGAAGAGAGGCAAAAAGGTTTAGGGAGAGAATTCCAGAGCTTAGGGCATTGGCAGCTGAAGGCATGGCCACTAATGGTAGAGTGATTAAAATTGGCTATGTGCAAGGCAGCCAGAATTAGGTCAGTGCAGCTATTTCAGTAGGTTGCGGGGCTGGAGAAGATTATACAGCTAGGGAGGGGCATGGCCATGGAGGAATTTGAAAACAAGGAAGAGGATTTTAAAATTAAAGCATTGCTTAACTGAGAGCCAATGTAAATCAGTGAGCAAAGGAGTGATAGGTGAAAGGAACTTGGTATGAGTTAGGACAGACAGAGTTTTAGATGAGTTCAAGTTTACAGAGGGTAGAATGTGGGAGGCCAGCGTGGAATAGTCAAGTCTTGAGGTAACAAAAGCATGGATGAGGGTTTCAGCGACAGATGAGATAAAGCAGGGGCGGATTTGGGCGATGTTACAGAGGTAGGAATAGGAAAACTTAGTGATAATGCTAGTTGTGGGCACATCAATGAAGATATTAAAACTGGAATACTGAAAGATCTGGGAGATGTACATTTGACAAATCTTTATTTTTATTACAAAAATGACAAATTAGGGTCAACAGGTCATAGGACAACAGTGATTTTTTTTAAATTAACCCTCTACTCTCCAGCACTCCTCAACAAAAATTACTTTGCTACAATGTAGTTCAGTAAAAACATTTTCGTTTTCCTTTGGAGTTACATTATCATAAGAGGTAACAATTGAATAGAAACACTTAGATTCAAACACTTAAGTGGAGGGGAACAAATCTCATTATGTCTAGAATATACCAGTCTTATTCCCTTACAGAAACATTGGAGTCTAGCAGCACTGGTACCCAGCCATTACAGTGCAGAGGTCCTTGGACATGGATGGCTGTGGCCTGTTCCAACGGGTTACTGAAGAGTGCAGTTTATAGGCATTCGCCTCAGAATACAAACACAGCTACACTTACAATTAGTATTTAATCAAACTGGAGGGTGGAGCAGGAGGGCACAAGGACAACAGCTCAATTCTCGGTGCAAATTCAGCCAGGCAGGTGAGAGCGGGGACAACGAGGTATTTCATTTAATCAGATGCATGTACAAAGTGAGGAAAACATAATTAGAAAGTAAAGCTAAGTAGAACCCAACGTCTTCTCATTCCTTCCTTTTGTTAAAATCTAATTGAAATCGGTTTGATTAGTTCAAAAAGTCAGATCTAAATTATTTTACAGAAGGTTTTCATGATCCCAATTTTCAAGGGCATGAAGAATTTGCCCCATTGTTGCTTTGATTAACCTTCTGGAGGGATAACTTGACAAAATCTCTTCCTGTTGCACTCCTTAAAAGGTAAATAAATAAAAGTTGAGTACATTTATCTCTCCTCATTTCAGCTTTATTCAACTTTTGCTTGACTCCTTCTAGAGAATACTTCCATTGCCTCAGCAGCACAGGATGGATGGTGTTCCACACACACTACTTGATGGTTATCTCTGTCCATACCTCCACCTTTAACTTGCAATCCTGTTGATAACCATCTATATTTGTCACAACGCTCATTGACACTGCATTAACTAGAAATCGATTCCATATGCAACCACAACTCTAAAGGGAAAAATAATTTGAAACTCCTTTGATGCTTTGTACTTGTGTTCTCTAGTTCAAATGAAGTGTCCTGCTTATTTTCATGTTATCCTGGCTTCTGGCAATTTAAAGACTCCGATAAGGACTCTCATAAGAGATTGGCAGCACACTTGGGGATATTGGGACAGCAAGTTTCAGCACAATTTGCAATGGCGTGCAGCCATAACAAAGGTCACAAGATCACCCGTTTGCTGTGGCAACTCCCTGTAGCAGTGGAGTTGGCTGTCTGAATCTCTCCATTTCCACCTTGAGGAGATTCACTAGCTGGCAGACAAACAGGAACTAAAATATAAATGACTACCATGTCAGTGTAAGCACCAGCAGCCCTACCATTCCAACCCTTGCCATTAACTGGCACAGTGCCGAATTTAACACTATAAAACTAGGTTAGCAAAAAAAGTTTTAAAAACTGTACACACACTAACTGTACTGTCTGAGAGCAGAATTTAACAATTCTCATATAGGTAGGAGACGGACAGTAACAGTCTCATAGCCATCAATGAATGCCTTTTCAGCCACAACTGACACTGCTGGGAAAGGGAACCCAACAAAGGAAGTGTCTCTGCCACTGCAGTTTGGATATCTGTGGAAAGATGGGTTTCATGGAATCACATTGAGCTAGCACAAGCTGGTCACTGATGCAGCTCACACATTTGTTACAATAAGCATGGCAATATTCATGAATTGAGGATCACTGGTTAGGCCGCATTTTTCTGAAGGCAAGCAGTCCAGATTTGCACAGGGGTCCGAACACACGTTTCAGCCACATGCCCTAGGACACCCTTTTGAGATACCGGATGGCTGTCTATTTTGTGTCCGAAAAGTAGACACAGAGCCATTAAACTTCAAGCCCATTGGCATCTTTCCTAGCTCAGGCCTGGACAACAATGTTGGGGATTATGGATGTTGAAGATAGCATCACTCCACAGCATTTATAGAGAAATGATACGACAGCTAGTAAATTTGATGGTATTTAGGTCTCAATTGTGAACATCTTAAAATGATCCTGCAACTATGTACTTTTATATGTGCCTGGTATTGTTACATCCAATATATGTCATAACACATGCATTAGCTTAGTAAAGCTGAAAAGTGAGACATGTTGCCGAAGCTTCTCATCTTGCACCCATCAGGACAAATGAACGAACGCTAAACTTCAAACAATCACAATGAATCATACCACAGGAGAAAAGGGTGCAGATTGTTTGGCAAGTCAACTCTGATTGGCCAAGGCATTTGAAATTTGGCATTCTTGCATTTGTCCAGGCGAGCGCAAGATGAAAACCTTTGGCAACATATTTCTCTCTTCAGCAATATTCAAGATCTGTACGACCAAGAAACCATTAGTTTATTGCTAATTTCGCATAAGACCAAATGATCTGGATTTCTAATACCCACCATTGCTGGAAAGCAAGCTTGTGTAGACACTGGGGGCAGGATTTTAAGTTGCATGGGCATTAAAAATAGCACTACCAGCTGGCGTGCCAGTTCCCCAGATATTTTCGCAGTGATGGGATGGGGGAATTCATCACGGTTACCCGCCCGCATGCAGAAGGGTGCCAATCAAAGCAATTTACAGCCAGATAAAGTCAATTAAAGAAGGCTGACTGGGATTGTCCTGTCAGCCTCCAGGTTCCATAGGCATAGGGGCCAGTTTAATTGCCTGGAGCCAGGCTTCGGATGGCAGACCAGGGGGACGAGGCTCCAAGCAGGCCCTCGAGGCTCTCCCTGCCTGCCTTGGTGCAGGAGCAGCCACAGGCTCCCCTGTAGAGGGGTTCTCCCCAAAGCACTGCACCCACCCCGCCATCTGACCCACCACAGTGGTGACCTGGCTGCAAAAGCAATTTCTTATTTTACATTTTAGAAAGTTGGAGGGCACCTCCATTTTGAAACACCCTCTCCCTTAGTTACCTGCCATTGTAGCCTGCTGCTGTTTTCAAGCTGGGAAGCCAATTATTTAGCACCATCCTGAATTGGAAAGTGAACTTGCTCTTCAGCCATTAATTGGCTGTCTTGGGGAAAATCAGTGAGTGACTATTTCCCACACAGTGCGGGCTTCTGGCCCCACTTCAGACTGACAGCAGGATTCAGAACCCAGCAGGGTAAATCCAGCCCCTGGGTGAGGAATAGATTAGGCTAAGCTACCATACACAGCTGCCATAGACTGCTGCAACTCATAGCGGCTACTTGGGCGAGTTGCTGTAGGACATGAGGTCGCAGGCACTTGAGGAACCGTAGCTCAATGTGGGTCATTGACATTCGGAGAAGTTGGGTAATAAAAAAAGAGAGGGGCTAATCTATCAGAAAGTCGCTACTGCCTGACAATGTTTACAGAGATACAATGACGACTGCGTTAACTGCTTACTTTTATAGCTGAATGCATTGTTCTATCTGGAACCCCTTGACAGCAGCATTTCAGCATATGATCAAAACTCAATGCAAGCCAGTTACTTTCCACAGGTCTAAAATCTCCAATATTTCTACATTGAATGCAGTTAAATGTACATCAATCCTATTTCCCATACATAACAATGATATAACGCTGAGCTAACATTGCTTTGAACTTGCTATTTGATGAGCCTCTGAGAAAGGTTCTGATTTTCTTCCATGTGGCAAAAATAGCTTTTGTTTAACACAAATTGTTGCTGCCGAGGTAAAGAGCTCATGATGGATGTGAGCCCGTGTTTATTTTTTGGATAACATGTGGGCTCCTTCACTGATGGAAGACTTGACAGTTGTCGTACTCCCCTCTAAGTAACTCCATCCAAAAAGGCAAGAACCCAAGAACAGAAGAAATAGGAGCTGGAGTAGACCGTATGGCCTATCGAACCTGGCCCACCATTCAATACAACCATGGCTGATTTTGGGTTTCAACTCCACTTACCTGCCCTGCTCCCCATATCCCGTGATTCCCTGAGACACCAAAAATCTATCTATCCCAGCTTTAAATGTATTCAATGATGGAGCATCCACAACCCTTTGAGTGAAGTAATTGCTCCTCAACTCAGTCCTAAATGATCAGCCCCTTACCTTGAGACCGTGTCCCCTGTGTTTTAGATTCCCTGACCAGCGGCAGGTAGTCAAGTCCTGAGCTTCTGGTAATGTTGCCTCCTGGGAGGTAAGAGCAGCTTGAAATGACCTGCCCTCTGGTACTCCTTTGTTGAGGGAGAAGTGGAACTATTCTGTTCCATCTCACAATGGGACAGCAGAAACCAAGAGCTCATTATGCCAGGCATCACAGGAAATGCCTAATCTAACATCTGTGGCACGGTCGAAATGCCTCCTCTGCTAATTCTATTTTTCCTATAATGGTACTGCTTTGCAGGTTTTTTTCAACAGATTGAACTATTCATAACAAAGGAGCTATTCCAACCAAGTGCTAACAACTCACTATCATAAAGGTAAAAAAGACTAAAAAGCTTTGAACATGGTGAGTTTTCAATGTATTTTCCATTGTCTGAGGGGAATAAACCAGAGGGTCTCACAACTCACCTAACCATAAACAAGAGCAACTGTTAAACAGTACAAATTGATTTAGGTGCCAAATTAATTGCATCTCTAACTGAAATTGGGCAAATGGAAGGAGAGGTGGGAGCTGGGATAGACAACAGATACATTATCCACTGTGCTGATCAGCAGATGCACAATACATCGTCAGCCATGTTACAAGTGTTCAGTATACCACACTAAAAATAAACCTGCCAGTGCTGCATCAAGATGCAGCAGCACCTCTTGCAAGGCAAACCCAAGGTACTTCAAGGCTTCAAATATCCCCATCAGCTTAGAAATGAGTATTTTACTGGAGCGATTTGCCTTCTATTCATGTGAAAACCTAGCTTGTGAGGAACAGAATTTGCATTTTGTGCTACTTTTGGGGAGAAGGATGTTAATCATTTTGAAAAACAAGCTTAGAGAGCCTTGCCGCAGGGAACAGTGTTTCCTGAATCAGACCGCTCTTGTTACTTGATTCTTTGCTGGCTTTTATTTGTAAGAAAAAAAAATCAATACATTTCCTTAACTGCAACTCAAGTCAAGGACAATAGTGTGCAGAGTACAGAATCTGCCTTGGTATAGCCAATTTAGAAGCATATTGCTTCATAAAATACCTGTAGCAACAGTGTAGACATTATACCAGGCACCCCCTACTTTCAAACCAGCTGTCATACCAAAACACATATATACATGCAACATTTGCTCCATTTGGTGAGAGTTCAGAATAAAGAGCTCTAAAACTAGGACAGTCAAAACCATGAACATTTGGACAGTTTTTTTTTGGTGTCACATAAAATGTAAAATACGAATAATAAAAACACACCAGCCTTTCACTTTGTGAATATCGAGTAGATCGCATTCAGGCTTCACAAAGGTAATAATGAAATGGATGCTTCCATTCTCCCATGGCTGATGACACCACATTAGAGGTGGGCTACTCAGCAACTGCATCATGTTCTGATCATTAAAACCACATCTCTCCCTGATGGTTTGCTTTCCTGCTACCCCTGTTACTTAAATCAGTTTGTAAACTGTGTTGCCTTTGTCCACTGGCTTTTGCAGCTAGTGTTTTCTTTTAGTAAATTGTTAGTCTATGTGATCCATTTTCCTTAAAAACAGGGCTGGGGTGGGGGGGGGAAATCAATGGAACTGAAAAAAAGCACACAAGCTATATGAATACATTTTGGTCATTGTCTTAAGATTTTGTTAAAAATTTCTCTGCAAGCAGCTTAACTGCTAATACAACAAGAACAGATAACTAAGCTAGGTTCTACAACTTAAATTAACATTTCAAATCATCTGTGTGCTGTTTCCACTCTGTTGTGTTTATTAATATGCTGTAAAGGACGTGCGATGTTAATCAATTCTCCAAAGAGTCCACTGGCATGAACTGGAAAATACCGCATCAGCTTCTATAGTGGGAGTGGATAAGTGATGCTTCAGTGCAGAGCATGAGGGGCACAGACCAGTTTTAATCGTACGGCACCCAAGGTCTATTTGTGCTGCAGGCCAGGAGCAGTCTGTATGTATTTTAAAAAATAAAAACAATGCAAACAAACAGAAATAAAATACAGAGGGACAGCGGATCCTTTCTGCCAATCAAAAAAAAAAAGTTTTTTTTCTGGTCGGTGGAGGCAGTCCTGATGAACAACACTGGTCATCACAAACACATAGCTGTGACGTTACAGTGCACGAGAAGGCAAGCAACTCATGAACACCCTGGAATCTTCACACGCATCGTCCATAAACTTGCTGTCTGCCCCCACACCATCAATAACTATTCCCTCTTCATTGCCGCCTGTCCTCTGTTTCTTGTCTGGAGAAAGCCATCACAACATCTTCTGCGCCTGCAGGGTTAAAAATAAATGACAACGTATTAGCAAAGTGGCAGCAGAGATACTGGTTAAAACTGTTCAAATTATTGCGGACTCTGGCTTACAGAACAGCAAGCGAGCAGCTTGATAGTGAAAGCACTTGGTTTACACCGCTGACAACCACGTGTTTGAATCAATGGCATTTTAATCTGCCAGCCATACATGGAATGGGATTTATGTAAGACCAGCTCACCTCAAAGGCTGCATTTTCATGCAACAGAAGAAAATGGTGAAAAGTCTTTATAAAGAGCGCAACTAAAATTAAAATCAAGCCATGAGTTTTTTTCTGCATTTCACAATAACTGTTCATTGAAATCAGAACAACGATCAGGGCTCAAGAAAGACCAACTCAGGATCTCTTCTCTAAATAAGGCTCAATTCCATAGTCACCATTCAGAAGCAATCAATCTTTATTACACATTCCTACAGGTTAAAGTGTAAACTCATTGTCAATTTATAACTCTGAATACTGTCTCCCCAGTATGACTCTGTATGATAAGGAAGTTTATCACCACTTTCTCAAAGGCAATTAGAATGGGCAATAAATGCTTGCCTTCCCAGCAATGCTCACATTCCATGAATGAAGTAAAAAAAAATCATCTTGGTAGGGTGACTCCAGCTGATTTCCTTCAGCGTTGTCAATGAGTAGTTTTGGGATCTACAGCAGGGTCAGGACAGAGCTGCTATGATTGAGCTGTGTTTAATCTGGCCTGCCCTGTCAGGTATTTCATTTGAGGGAGAAAAGTGGTCTGAAGAGACACACCTTGAGCTCAGATTGCAATTGCAGCCACTTGCAAATCTCTGGCTTCTGTAGTTAAGGAGAGAGAGCCGGTTTATTAAGGCATATAAAGGCAAAACATGACTTTTAAAAAAACTTGGCACTTTGAAGTGTAACCACGCTGTGCTGGGTTGAGAAACAGAGCAAGTGGGAAAGAAAGTGAAGATAAGTAAAAGCCCATGGGACTCAGGGTAATGTGGCAAACTGGATAAAAGGCTGGCTTTGTAACAGGAAACAAAGGGCAATGGTCGATGGGTGCCCTTGCGAATGGAAAGTTGTCTCAAGTGGTGCTCCACAGGGCTTGGTGTTGGGACCCTTGCTGTTTGTGTTATATATTAACGATTTGGACGTGAACGTGGGGGGCACAATTGGGAAATTTGCAGATGACACAAAGATTGGCCGAGTAGTGGATAGTGTAGAGGATAGCCATAATCTCCAAAACGATATAGGTGGGTTGGTGGAGTGGGTGGTAATGAGGCAGATGGATTTTAACATAGAGAAGTGTGAGGTCATACATTTAGGGAGGTCAAACAGTTACAGGGATTACACAATAAATGGGAATATACTAAGAGGGGTAGATGAAGTGAGAGATCTTGGCGTACAAGTACACAGGTCCCTGAACGCAGCAGTTCAAGTAGACAAGGTTGTAAAGAAGGCATATGGAATGCTCTCCTTCACTGGCAGAGGTATAGAATATAAAAGTAAGGATATAATGTTGGAATTGTATAAAACACTGGTGAGGCCACAACTGGAGTATTGTGTGCAGTTCTGGTAACCACATTACAGGAAGGACGTAACAGCTCTGGAGAGAGTGCAGAGGAGGTTCACAAGAATGTTGCCAGGGTTAGAAAAGTGTAGCTACGAGGAGAGATTGGATAGGTCGGGGTTATTTTCCTTTGACCAAAGAAGGCTGAGAGGTAGCTTGATTAAGGTGTACAAAATTATGAGGGGAATAGAGTGGACAGGATAAAATTGTTTCCCTTGGTGGAGAATTCTAGAACCAGGGGACATAGATTCAAGATAAGAGGCAGAAAGTGTAGTGGGTGTTTGGAATTCGCTGCCCAAGTTGGTGGTAGAGGCAGAAACTCAACTCTTTTAAAAAGTCCCTGGATCTGCACCTTAAGTGCTGTAAGCTGCAGGGCTATGGGTCGGGTGCAGGAAGGTGGGATTAGAAAGGGCACCTGAGTGTCCCCGGGCTGGCATGGACAAGATGGGCCAAAATGGCCTCCTTCCGTGCTGTAACTTTTCTATGGTCCTATGGTTCTATGTTTCACATTGAACTTGAAAAGAATGAACCTGACAAAGTCACCTGTTTTAATTGAGAATAGATCAGAATTTCTGGTCAATTCAGACCATTTAAGAACAAGAGATAACATGTGGAGTGAAGAGATTTTTTTCTTCCGTTTCTATGCAAAGTGCTATCTCACTGCCACAACAGGTCAAATGTTTTAGTCGCTGATTGGAGAGGTTCCACATTCACTAAGCTCTGGAATCGCCCAGAAATTCACTGTATGGTTGTCTTAAATATAACTAGCTCGTTATTTGTATTAAAATATTTTACTGTGTTTGGCCTAGCAGGGCCAATACCTTCATGGTTTAGTCATTCTCTAAAGTGTGGCTTAAATTACTGCGTGAGAATCCTGCATTTCAATCAGTGCCAAGTTGTTGGCACTTTTACCATCCTTACCATGGACGTGACCCAAAGTTGGAAAATGGAAGATGTCAACTGTGGCTTAGTTAGCAGCACTCTTGCTTTCGAGTCAAAAGGTTATGAGTTCCATTCCAGAGATTTAGAGTGCAAAAATCTAGGCTGACACTCCAGTGCAGTGCTGAGAGATTGATGTTGGAGGTGTGGTCTTTCAGATGAGATGTTAAACCGAGGTCCCATCTGCTTTCTCAGGCAGGCGTAAAAGATCCCTTGGCACTATCTCAAAGATGGTCAGGGGAGTTATCCTCAATGTCCTGGCAAATATTCAGATGGCTACACTCAAGCAATGTGGTCGACTCATTGCTAACTGCCCTCAGAAATGGCAACATGTAAGCCACACCCAGTGAGGATGGCAAATTTCTTCAGCAGGAGATTAGTGAGCTTGATGGGTTTTTACAACAATCTGGTAGTTTCATGATCATTATTAATGAGACTAGCATTTTATTCCAGATTTATTAATTAATTGAATTTAAATTTCCCCAGCTGCCCTGGTGGGATTTGAACTCCTGTCTTCAGACTATTAGAACCATAGAAAAGTTACAGCACAGAAGGGGGCCATTCGGCCCATCTTGTCCATGCCAGCCCGAGGACACCCAGGTGCCCTTTCTAATCCCACCTTCCTGCACCCGGCCCATAGGCCTGCAGCTTACAGCACTTTAGGTGCAGATCCAGGGACTTTTTAAAAGAGATTAGAGTTTCTGCCTCTACCACCAACTTGGGCAGCAAATTCCAGACACCCACTACCCTCTACGTAAAAAAGTTCTTTGTCATGTCCCTCCTACACCTTCTGCCACTTAACTTGAATCTACGTCCCCTGGTTCTAGAATTCTCCACCAAGGGAAACAATTTTATCCTGTCCACTCTATCTATTCCCCTCATAATTTTTTACACCTCAATCAAGTCACCCCTCAGCCTTTGTTCTAAGGAAAATAACCCCAACCTATCCAATCTCTCCTCGAAGCTACACTTTTCTAACCCTGGCAGCATTCTTGTGAACCTCCTCTGCACTCTCTCCAGAGCTATTACGTCCTTCTTGTAATGTGGTTACCAGAACTGCACACAATACTCGAGTTGTGGCCTCACCAGTGTTTTATACAATTCCAACATCATATCCCTACTTTTATATTCTATACCTCTGCCAATGAAGGAGAGCATTCCATATGCCTTCTTAGCAACCTTGTCTACTTGAACTGCTGCCTTCAGGGACCTGTGTACTTGTACACCAAGATCTCTCACTTCATCCACCCCTCTTAGTATATTCCCATTTATTGTGTAATCCCTGTAACTGTCTGACCTCCCTAAATGTATGACCTCACACTTCTCTATGTTAAAATCCATCTGCCACTTTACCACCCACTCCACCAGCCCATCTATATCGTTTTGGAGATTATGGCTATCCTCTACACTATCCAAGACTCGGCCAAGCTTTGTGTCATCTGCAAATTTCCCAATCGTGTCCCCACGTTCACGTCAAAATCGTTAATATATAACACAAATAGCAAGGGTCCCAACACCGAGCCCTGTGGAACACCACTTGAGACAATTTTCCATTCGCAAAGGCACCCATCGACCATTGCCCTTTGTTCCTGTTACAAAGCCAACCTTCTATCCAGTTTGCCACATTACCCTGAATCCCATGGGCTTTTACTTTCCTGACCAATCTGCCATGTGGGACCTTGTCAAATGCCTTTCTAAAATCCATGTACACAAAATCCACTGCACTACCTTCATCAACCCTTCTTGTCACTTCCTCAAAGAATTCAATCAAATTTGTGAGGCAAGACCTTCCTTTAACAAATCCATGCTGACCATCCCTGACTAGTCCATGCCTTTCCACATGACAGTTAATCCTATCTCTCAAGATTGATTCTACTAATTTGCTCACCACCGATGTAAGACTAACTGGCCTATAATTGTTTGGCATTTCCTTTGATCCCTTTTTAAACAATGGAACTACGTTTGCATTTCTCCAGTCCTCCGGTACCTCCCTTGTATTTAGTGAAGATTGGAAAATCATCCTCAGAGCATCTGCTATCTCCTCCCTGACTTCCTTCAGCAGCCTTGGAAACAATCCATCTGACCCTGGCGACTTATCAACTTTCAAGGATTTCAACCCTTTGAGCACTTCCTCTCTCTTTGACTATCCCGTCCAATATCTCGCAGTGTTCCTCCTGGGCTACTATATCTACCTCCTTCCTTTCCTTTGTAAACATGGAGACAAAATATTCATTCAAAATCCTTCCCACAGCCTCTGCGTCTACACACAAGTTTCCATCTTCATCTCTGATAGGTCCCACTTTTTCCTTAACTAACCTTTTAGCATTAATTTAATATTAGTCCAGGCCTATGGATTACCAGTCCAAGAACATTGTCACAATATTGCCATCTCCCTTTTTAAATGGAATTGGAAGACAGAAACCATTCCCAAGTTTTTACTTTAGATAATTTTCTCTGATTCCGCATTTCTGACCACTTCTGTAGGTAAGGCCCTGATCCCTATGGACTAAAGTTTGTCTTTTCCTGCCCAATATCTAAATAATTGGTAATGAGTTCAGAGATTAAACAAAAAAAAACCTTCATTGCTATATTTGGCCGCATTGGATATGTGTCCTCAGATTATTTTGATGCTTCCAAAGTCAGAGAAAATCAACACCTCAGAAATCTGCAGTTCAGGCCACAAAATGCAAATTTACTAAACAATGGATAAGAGGATAGAAACAATAATACCCTGCAGAACTTCAGTAGTTACAGAGGCAATTGTTCCTCCTCAAAATGAAATGAACAGTTGTGCCTGCTGTGATAAATTGCAATTAGAAACTGCACATCTGTCTTTGAATATTACACTGGATTCTCTTTCTCTGGCTTGTGTCTATCACACTTATGGCTTCAGACACATTGCTCAATTTAAATGAAGCAAACTTCTCAAAGAAAAATGAGGTTTCTTTATGTGTCTCAATGTCATAAAGGACTGCCAATGTAACAAAAATGCAGACAAAAGGTGAAAAATGGAGACTGAATAGCCACTCCCCCTCCCGCCCCCTCCCTGGGAACCTGCTGCAGCCATAACTACCACAGTATTCCAATGTCCATATACATCAAACCAACCTGGGCTGTTTTCTATGGATGAACCTGCTTTTTAATTCCATATGTGCCGGGACAGAAAGAAATACCACGATACACCAAACACAAAATGGCTTAATCTTTTTGTCACAAGCATATATAGATTTTCTGACCTTACACAGATCATCTGTTTACCAATTTTGGGAGTCGCCAAGTTCAGCCATGCTGACATGGTTAAACCCAGATTCAGCAGCAAAGCATTCAAACTGAAGTCTGTGAAATAGTCTCACTCCTACTCCTGAGCGCACAATCTCTCAGGCCCACGGGCCAGCACCTGGGCCTCTGCCAATGCTGATCTAAAATGAAGCACTGAGAACTGTACTCAACCAGCTCACTCCCTGTCCCCCACTGAGTGCCTCCCAACAACAGCCATAATTGAAGGCTCATGATATGGGCAGCCAACAACAGCAGCAGCAACTTACATGTATACAGTGCCTTTAACATAGTAAAATGTCCCAAGAGCTTAGTCAGCGCCAAAGATTTTATTCCACCTCCTTGTGGCAATCTGGAGTTGGACTCCGAGAGTCATGTCGTTTGATGTTTTCTTAAGATTATTTCTCTTGGACTGTGATGTAGCCGATGCAAGGTTCTGACGCTGTCTTTGGTCTTTACCTTAAAGTTCTAGCACTTCCAGCTAATCATAACCCTCTTTTATGACTAGCTAAGTCACTTTTTTAAGTGCTAAGGGAAGCTTGCTGTGTGCAGCGAAGAGTGCACTTAGAAAAGCATCAATTAAAATGATGAGATGAGATGGTAAATGATAAACTAGCACTAAATATGAGATCATTAAGGGGAGTTCCAGCAGATAAGCACAATTTAAAATGCCCCACAGAAGATAGTGAAATGTAATTAGCTCAGTAGTTTCACTCCATGTCTGAACTAATCCTTGCATGCGCTAACGCATAGAAATGTGTAAATACACAATTATTTTTAATTACTGTTGTCCAGGTGATAGAGATGAAACAATCAACGGAACACGTGAATGAACTGAGCTGGCAAGATGGGAAATTACAATGAGAATTAAATACATTTACGCAACAAAAACTGCTGTAAGATCCCATCTAATCTGAACACAAAAATGAATAAATGGAAAGGCGAAAAGGGTTACATTATGAGGACAAGTTTCATAGGCTAGGCTTGTGTTCCCTTGAGTTTAGAAGATTAAGGGATGATCTCATTATGTTTAAAATAAATTGAGAGGGTAGATAGAGAAAGGCGGGGGGGGGGGGGTTGCTAACTTAAAATTAGAGCTAGACTGTTCAGGGGTGATGTCAGGAAGCACTTTTTCACACAAAGGGTAATCGAAATTTGGAACTCTTCCCTCAAAAGTTGCTGAGGTTGGGTCAATGGAAAATTTCAGAGTGAGAATGATAAGACTTTTGTTAGGCAAGAGTATTAAGGGTTATGGAACCAAGGTGGGTAGGTGGACCTTAAATACAGATCAGCCATTAAAAGGCAGGGCAGGCCCAAGGAACTGAATGGCATAATCCTGTTTAGAAATGCATAGTGCCTTTCTTGAAGTACTCAAAAGTTGCCAAACTATTCTCACTGACTTCTACCTATTTGCCCCAAGGCTCCAAGACCGAGCTGCCATTTACAAGATGGTTTCTTCAATTTTGTTCTTAAAAAGCTTTCAAAAGGAAGCCTGTCATTGCTTCCACTGTATTATTACAATATCATAATGTGCACGAGGTCTTTATTTCAAACTAAAGCCTGACAGCCTCACCCTACCATCAGACTTCTCCACTGTAGACTGACACGTTTAATAGAAACGGCAGTATTTCTTCTTCCTAAAACTCCAGACCTTTCAATTTGAGCACATAATAAAAACGGTTTGATTAGTAGGGTGGTTAGAAAACACAGAAATTTACAGCACAGTAGGGCATTCAACCCATCATGTCCACACCGGCCAACAAAGAGCCATCCAGTCCAATCCCACTTTCCAGCCTTATAGTTTAGTCAAGTGCATTTTAAAAAATTATTTCATGGGATGTGGGCGTCGCCAACAAGGCCAACATTTGTTGCCTATCCTAAATGCCCTTGAACTGAGTGGCTTGCAAGGGCCATTTCAGAGGACAGTTATAAGTCAACCGCATTGCTGTGCGCCCAGAGTCACATGTAGGCCAGACCAGTTAAGGATGGAAGATTTCCTTCCCTAAAGGGCATTAGTGAACTAGATGGGTTTTTACAACAATCGGTGATAGTTTCATGGTCACCATTACCAAGACTAGTTTTATATTCCAGATTTATTAATTAAATTCAAATTCCACCAGTTGCCATGGTGGGATTTCAACCCATGCCCCCAGAGCATTAGCCTGGGCTTCTCGATTACTAGTCCAGTGACATGACTATTATGCCACTGTCTTTCCCCGCCAAGTATTTCTTAGAGGTTATGAGAGTTTCCGCCTCTACCACCTTTTCAGGCAGAGAGTTCCAGATCCCCAACACCCTCTGGATGAGAAGATTCTCCCTTCAATACCTCAACCTCCTACCCTAAATCTATGTTCTTTGATTCTGGACCACACAACCAAGAGCAATAAGACCTTCCTATCTACTCCATCTAGACCCCTCAATTTTATACACTGGATGAGGTCTCCCCTCAGCCCCCTTTGTTCCAAAGAAAACAACCCCAGCATATCCAATTTTTCCTCATAATTAAAATTTTCCAGTCCAGGAAACATCCTTGTAAATCTCCTCTGTACCCTCTCTAATGCGATCACACCTTTCCTATAGTGTGGTGGTCAGAACTGCACACAGTACTCCAGCTGTGGCCTAACTAGTGTTTTATAAAGTTCCAACTTAGGACTCAAGCTATCAAAAGAACAAATATCATAAACAGTGATGAAATGGGGCACATGGTTAAAGTTAAACTCCTGGCTGCCAAATTCAATATTTTGTTTTGCTCATGTTTTTGTCTCAAAGTGCCAATTCCTGCTGGGGTAGGGTTCCTAGGTGATAGGCACCCAAGGGGACATTCATCATATGTGAGTATAGACTGTAAGTGTTGATTATGCAGGGTTTCAAAGTCGCATCAGAGCCTATTTTCATCCAATGTCTGTGTAAGTAGACCTTTGGGAGAAACCACTGGCTCACAACCAGAAGAATGAAGCCTGGTTAATTTTAACTTCTCCACATCGCAAAGGAACTGAAGCCAAATTTTGGTGATCCGCCTGCCACTGCAGCTGCGATCAGCTAACTCCACATAGACCAGCCTCCAACATCAACTTTATGTGATATGCCCAAGGGTATTCTGCAGCATTCTCGACTCAGGTAATTACCACTGGCCCCAGTCTTCATCCAAGCTCATTAATGGGCATGGCCTTGGTACCTCGAACAATGGTATAAAGCTTAACACATCACAAATGTGCAGAGGGAACATGCAGCTCTGCCTCAATTTGTCCATGAAGCACTCCAATCATACATCAGTAAGATCATTAAAATTCTGGTTTTAAAAGAATTTTAAAAACAAACTATCCTCGTGTGTATGAATGTTTTCTCTAGCCGTTGCCATGGCAGAACTAAACGTATGAAAACCTTTTGCAATCTGGCGCAGGCTTGAGGCCTTTGCAGGGTGCAAGACATTTTTTTCTGGAATAAACGTGTGGCATTCTGAACTGTCAATCAAATCAATCCAAGGGCCAATGTTTTCAGAGAACACAGTTAATTGCCTTAATTCTCTCAAAACTTGGGTTTGATCTCCTTGGTCGAGTGCGCATTTTGGGCAGAAGCAGTTGAAAGCAACAGCAGCATTTTAATAGACTAAGAGAATCCAATAATATACTTGAGGCACTGATTTTCCCTGGAGCCCTGGCTCCAGACTTGTCATCACAAGCCCTTGCAGCTGATTCTTTCAGCTCATAAGCAGGTTCGATGTACAAAAATCTAATTAAGCTAACTGCTCCACCTGGTTACTCAACTCTAAACAGAGCATATACTGTCGAGTAGACGCAGTACCCAATGTGACATTCTGACAAGCTGCCAGCAATTTCCTATGGAGACTCCAGATAACCAGCTTGTGTTATACTCTTCTTAATTCCAATTTGTAACATGGAGGATAATGCTCTCATTTTTGAGCACATACACCTATGACACAAAGCTGGGAACCCATCGAGTTTGGAGCTCTCGCGTTGCCTCTTACTGGTTACATTCATGGTGAATTCCCCATCTGGAAAACAATTTCAAAGCCACCAACAAACTCAACCTTCCCTGAACTGAATTTGCGTTGTGAAGATTAACCCATTCTTTCCTCCTTGTGCCATGTATCACTTCAAATAGATGAGAATGATTCACTTAGCACGTCCTCAGGATGATGGGGTAGAGACCAAGAAAATTGGGGTGTGAGAGGATTGTTCCTGGATTGTACTGCTCATGCTTTCCAACACATTGACCCCACTGTGCCACTAAATAATAAGGGTTTCTTTGGAGAAGAACATTCTTAGATTTACAATACTGTTTGGCAATGGCTCTAGTTTTTCCTTCTGGGGCCCCTTAAGTAAGTGGCCAATAAGTTTGCAAATTAAACTGCTAAAGTCGGAGCCTCTCTCGATGCTTAATGGATCATGGCACTGTTCAGTGGGGTGCTGAGCCATTGATTTGTGCAGTGTCTCGGGTTTGATCCCCACTCTGTGGTGAATGAGCTGATCTCAACTGGGTTAAAATAATTGACATCAATGCTCCTGGGTGAGGAAGGTGCATATTGATAATGCTTCTGATTGCTATCCAATGAGCCCTGCAATGTGCATTTACATGCATGCACTAGATGAGGAGTGCACTGGGCTCAGCACCCCAGTGCAACAACCTCCCAACATTCTTCAACCTGGTTTTCCTGAAGATTTAAGTGGTAATAAATGATCTAATGTGAATCTCAGTTTTAAAATCTCAGTAACCAGGTTTGATGCCTGCACTCTGCTGAGGTAGTTGATCCTTGGGTTAATTGACAAAGAGGTCACAAATGCAATGCCACAATCAAAGTGCAAGTCAGATACATTGGCAGCTGTCAGTGCAGAAAATATCAACATTTCTGCAGTATGTCTTTGGAAAGTATTTGGAGACAAACAATTGCAGACAGCAATTAACGGGAGCAAATTAAGAGGGAAAAATGAATATCCATTTTATGGGGAACAGCAAGGAAGAGATTCTGTGGAAGAGGCCAGGAATTCAAGTGTAAACTTCAGAACCATGGAGGAGAAAATCAAGTTGTGGGATAGAATAGGGAAAGAGGTCAGATAATCAGAGGCACAGCAAGGTTGATGTATCTCCAAGACTCAAACTCTTTGGATGTAAGATCCAAATTTGTTCAACGGTTTAAGCCATTATTAGGTACATAAGGGCTGGGGGAATAAGAGTATTAGGTGGGGAATAAGAGTATTAGGTAGGCAAACAGATGCAATAATTGTCTGTTGCTCCATAAGTTGAAGGAAAAGATGGTGGCCTTGAAGAAAATGGTACCAAAATTGACAGAGCAGATAAAGCAGAGTAGATTACTAAGAGGGTCAGTGGATCATATTGGACTCATAAGATGAGCCAGCATAGGTCAGAAGGGGATGGCCTGGTACTGTATTTGAGATTAATCACTAGGGGTGGAGGCTGAATTAACCTAACATGCAATCATTTTAATGCAGATGGTGCAGAGGGAAACAATAAAAATGGACATGATGGATGGCTCAAAGAGGTTTTTTTGAAATTTACTCTTTCACAGGATGCAACTGTCACAGGCTAGGCCAGCATTTATTGCCCATCCCTAGTTGCTCTCATGAGGGTGGCGGGAGCTGCCTTCTTGAACCGCTGCAGTCCATGCGGTGTAGGTACACCAACAGTACTGTTACGAAGGGAGTTCCAAGATTTTGACCTAGTGACAGTGAAGAAATGGCAATATATTTCCAAGTCAGGATGGTGTGCAGCTTGGAGGAGAACTTGCAGGAGGTGGGTGTTCCCATGCACCTGCTGCCCTTGTCCTTCCAGGTGGTAGAGGTCCTGGGTTTGGAAGGTGCCGTCGATGAAGCCTTGGTGAGTTGCTGCAGTGCATCTTGTAGGTGATACACACTGCTGTCACTGTGCGTTGGTGATGGGGGGAGTGAATGTTTAAAGCGATGGATAGGGTGTAAATGAAGCGGACTGCTTCATCTTGGATGGTGTCGAGCTTCTTGAGTGTTGTTGGAGCTGCACTCATCCAGTCAAATGGAGAGTATTCCAGCACACTCCTGACTTGTGCCTTGTAGATGGGGGACAGGCTTTGGGGAGTCAAGTTACTTGCCGCAGATTCCCAACCTGCTTTTGCGGCCATAGTATTTATATGGCTGGTCCAGTTCAGTTTCTGGTCAATGGTAACTCCCAGGACATTGACAGCAGGGGATTCAGTGATGGTAATGCCATTGAATGTCAAGGACAGTTGGTTAGATTCTTTGTTGCAATAAGTTATTGCCTGGCACTTGTGTGGCATGAATGATACTTGCCACTTATCAGCCCAAGCTTGAACGCTGTCCAGGTTTTGCTACATATGGACAGGGTCTGCTTCAGTATTTGAGGAATATGAATGGTGCTGAACATTGTGCGAACAACCCCACTTCTGACGTTATGTAAAAGGGAAGGTCATTGATGAAGCAGCTGAAGATGATGGTTGGGCCGAGGACACTATCCTGAGGTGCTCCTGCAGCGATGTCCTGGGACTGAGATGATTTACCTCCAACGACCACAACCATCTTCCTTTGTGCTAGGTATGACTCCAACCAGTGGAGGGTATTCCCTGATTCCCATCGACTTCAATTTTGCTAGGGCTCCTTGATGCCACACTCAATCAAATGCTGCCTCAATGTCAAAGGCAGTCACTCTCACCTCTCCTCTGGAGTTCAGCTCTTTTGTCCATGTTTGAACCAAGGTTGAAATGAGGTCAGAAGCTGAGTGACCCTGGCGGAACCCAAACTGAGCGTAAGTGAACATGTTATCGATAAATGCCGCTTGATAGCACTGTCAACGACACCTTCCATCATTTTGGTGATGATTGCGAGTAGACTGAAGCAGTAATTAGCTGGTTTGGATTTGGCCTGTTTTTTGTGGACAGAGCAAATCTGGACAATTTTCCACATTGCTGGATACATGTCAGTATTGGAGCTGGAACAGCTTGGCTAGGGCCATGGCCAGTTTTGGAGAACAAGTTTTTAGTCCTATTGCTGGAATGTCAGCAGGGCCCATAGCCTTTGGAGTGTCCACTGCCTTCCGCCATTTCTTGATATCATGTGGACCTAATCGAATGGCTGAAGACTGGCATCTACGATGCTGGCACCTCTGGCTGTAGATTGTTGCAGGTGCTTCAGCCTGGTCTTTTGCACTGATGTGCTGGGCTTCCCCCATCATTAAGGGTGGGGATATTTGTGGAGTCTCCTCCTCCAGTGAGTTGTTTAATTGTCCACCACCATTCACGGCTGGATGTGGCACGACTGCAGAGCTTAGATCTGATCTGTTGGTTGTGGGGTCACTTAGCTGTACATCACAGGCTGCTTCTGCTGTTTGGCATGCAAGTAGTCCTGTGTTGTAGCTTCACCAGGTTGACACCTCATTTTGAGGTATGCTTGGTGCCTCTCCTGGTATGACCTTCTGCACTCTTCATTGAAACAGGGTTGATGCCCTGGCTTGAGGTAATGGTAGAGTGGGGGATTTGCTGGGCCATGAGGCTACCGATTATGGGTGAACACAATTCTTCTGCTGCTGATGGTCCACAGCACCCCATGGATGTCCCATTGAGTTGCTAGGTTTGTTCGAAATCTATGCCATTTAGCACTGTGGTAGTGCCACACAACACGATGGAAGGTATCCACAATGTGAAGACTTTGAAGAGGTTAAGCAAGGACTTGAAGTTATAAATAAATAAAAAGCAATGGTCCACACATCAGAGAAGATTGTTGTGATAAAACTGCAGACTACGAACCACAGGGAGATTCTGAAGCAAGAATGTGTGTTTTGGGACGGTGGACAGGCACATTATCTCAAGAATGGTGAGCTGTTTTATCAGGAGTTAGGCTGTTGCATAAAGGGGAAATAGTATATGGTATCCTTGAAGGAGCTGTCCCACTGAGATGAATGATCTTTTCTCTTCCCATTCGATGTGAGCTGTGGTTCAGTGGCCAACACTCTTTCTCTGAATCAGGAGGTTGCAAGCACATAATCCAGGCTGACATTCCATTGCGGTACTGAGGGCATGCTTTTGGATGAGACGTTTAACTGGGGCCCCATTTGCTCTCTCAGGTGGACATAAAAGGTCCCATGGCACCATATCAATGAAGAGCAGGGAAGTTATCCCTGGTGACCATTCAACATCACTAAAAACAGGTTATCTCTGACATTACCACATTGCTGTTTTGGGGAGCTTTCGGTGCATAACTTGGCTGCTGTGTTTCCTGCATCATAACAGTGACTACACTGCAAAAGTATTTAATTGGTTGTGAAGCTTCTTGTGATGTCCTGAGGTTGTGAAAAGTGCTATATAAACGCAAACCTTTTATTCTCTCTTCATTGATATAACTCACCTTGATGACCACAGACATTTGAAAAAAAAAAATTTTAAAATAAGCCTTCAGAATAGAATAAAATGTTGACAATTGCACACACAAAATGCCAACGAAGCAGACATGTGGAAGTCATGACACCAGTTTAATTAATAAGAATGGTCACATTTGACCCCTGTGATCTTTGTGAATTTGTTGAATGATATGTACTAACACTTGCAGAGGAAAAACTAATAAAATTGACTTTAAAAAAAGTGGCTTAATATGGATAGGGAAACAAATACTACCAAAAACATCTTTTTATGCAGGCAACACTATCTTGAGCGTGTCAACACTCAAGTTGTAAGGAAGTGATGCTCGACTCCTACATCTTGCACTTCTGTTCCCCTTAATTCTTATTTTTTATTCACGGGACGTGGGCTTCACTGGCTGGGCCAGCATTTATTGCCCTTGAGAAGGTGGTGGTGAGCTGCCTTCTTGAACTCTGCAGTCCCTGTGGTGTAGGTGCACTCACAGTGTTGTTAGGGAGGGAGTTCCAGGATTTTGGTCCAGCCACAGTGAAGGAATGGCAATATATTTCCAAGTCAGGATGGTGAGTGACTTGGAGGGAACTTCCAAGCGGCGGTGTTCCCATGTATCTGCTGTCCTTGTCCTTCTAGATGGTAGTGGTTGTGGGTTTGGAAGACGCTGTCTCAGGAGCCTTGGTGAATTCCTGCAGTGCATCTTGTAGATGGTACACACTGCTGCTACTGTGCATTGGAGGTGGAGGGGGTGAATGTTTGTAGATGTGGTGCCAAAAGTGGGCTGCTTTGTTCTGAACAGCATCAAGCTTCAAGTGTTGTGGGATCTGCACTTATCCAGGCAAGTGGGGAGCAATCCATCACTCTCCTGACTTGTGTCTTGTAGATGGCGGACAAGCTTTGGGGAGTCAAGAGATTAGTTACTTGCCACAGATTCCCAGCCTGCTTTTGTGGCCACAGTATTTATATGGCTAGACCAGTTCAGTTTCTGGTCAATGGTAACCCCCAGAATGTTGATAATGAGGGATTCAGTGATGGTAACGCCACTGCACATCAAGGGGCGATGGTTGGATGGTTGGAGATGGTCATTGCTTGACACTTGTATGGCGTGAATGTTACTTACCACTTGTCAGCCGAAGCCTGGATATTGTCCAGGTCTTGCTGCATTTGGACATGGACTGCTTCAGTATCGGAGGAGTCACGAATGGTGAACATTGTGCAATCAACAACAAATATCCCCACTTCTGACCTTATGATGGGAGGAAGGTCATTGATGAAGCAGCTGAAGATGGTTGGGCCGAGCACACTATGCTGAGGAGCTCCTGCAGTGATGTCCTGGCACTGAGATGACTGACCTCCAACAACCACAACCATCTTCCTTTGTGCTAGGTACGACTCCAATCAGCGGAGAGTTTGTGCCGATTCCTATTGACTCCAGTTTTGCTAGGCTCCTTGATGCTACACTCGGTCAAATGCGGCCTTATTGTCAAGGGCAGGCACTCTCACTTCGCCTCGGGCGTTCAGCTCTTTTGTCCATGTTTGAACAAAGGCTGTAATGACGTCAGGAGCCAAGTGGTCCTGGCGAAATCCAAACTGAGCATCAGGTTATTGCTAAGCAAATGCTGCTTGATAGCACTGTTTTTGACCTCTTCCATTACTTTACTGATGATCAAGAGTAGACTGATGGGGCGGTAATTGGCCGGGTTGGATTTGTCCTGCTTTTTGTGTACAGGATGTACCTGGGCAATTTCCCACATAGGCGGGTAGATGTCAGTGTTGTAGCTGTACTGGAACAGCTTGGCTAGGGGCATGGCAACTTCTGGAGCACAAGTCTTGTACTATTGCTGGAATATTGCCAGGGCCCATAGCCTTTGCAGTATCCAGTGCCTTCAGCCGTTTCTTGATATCATGTGGAGTGAACCGAATTGGCTGAAGACTGGCATTTGTGATGCTGGGGAGTTCCGGAGGAGGCAGAGATCAATCATCCACTCGGCACTTCTGGCTGAAGGTTGCAGCAAATGCTTTAGCCTTATCCTTTGCACTGATGTGCTGGGCTCCTCCATCATTGAGGATGGGGGCATTTGTGGAGCCTGCTCTTCCAGTGAGTTGTTTAATTGTCCACCACCATTCACGACTGGATGTGGCAGGACTGCAGAGCTTAGATCTGATCAGTTGGTTATGGGCTCACTTAGCCCTGTCTATCACATGCTGCTTCTGCTGTTTGGCCTGCAAGTAGTCCTGTGTTGTAGCTTCACCAGGTTGATACCTCATTTTTAGGTATGCTTGGTGCTGCTCCTGGCATGCCCTCTTGCATTGCCCAGGGTTGACCCCTGGCTTGATGGTAATGGTAGAGTGGGGATATACCGGGCCATGAAGTTACAGATTGAGGGTGAACACAATTCTTCTGCTGCTGATGGCCCACAGTGCCTCATGGATGCCCAGTCTTGAGTTGCTAGATCTGTTCGAAATCTATCCCATTTAGCACGGTGGTAGTGCCACACGACACGATGGAGGATATCCTCAATGTGAAGGCAGGACTTTTTCTCCACAACGACTGTGCGGTGGGCACTCCTACCGATATGGTCATGGATAGATGCATCTGTGGTAGGCAGGTTGGTGAGGATGAGGTCAAGTATGTTTTTCCCTCATAGGTTCCTTCACCACCTGCCGCAGACCCAATCCAGCAGCTATGTCATTTAGGACTTGGCCAGCTCGGTCAGTAGTGGTGCTACCAAGCCACTCTTGGTGATGGACATTGAAGTACCCCACCCAGAGTACATTTTGTGCCCTTATCGCCCTCAGTTCTTCCTCCAAATGGTGTTCAACATGGAGGAGCATTGATTCATCAGCTGAGGGAGGGTGGTATGTGGTAATCAGCAGTATGTTTCCTTGCCCATATTTGACCTGATGCCATGAGACTTCATGGGGTCTGGAGTCAATGTTGAGGACTCCAGGGTAACTCTCTCCCAACTGTACACCACTATGCCACCACCTCTGTTGGGTCTGCCCTGCCGGAGAGGCAGGACAATATCCAGGAATGGTGATGGCGGTGTCTGGGACGTTATCTGTAAGGTATAATTCCATGAGGATGAATATGTCAGACTGTTGCCTGACTAGTCTGTGAGGCAGCTCTCCCAGTTTTGGCACTAGCCCCCAGGTGTTAGTAAGGAGGACTTTGCAGGGTCGACAGGGCTGAGGTTGCCGTTGTCATTTCCAGTGCCTAGGTCGATGCCAGGTGATCCATCCAGTTTCATTCCTTTGCAACTTGAAGCTTGTGATTCTTTGAGAGGTAGAAAGCACTGTTATGAAGATTTTGATACCTAAGTTATGGGTTAGTTATAGAGGTTCAGATGGTTTAACTAAATTTAAGTTCCTTTCTGAAGTGCTCTGTATAGCAAGACAAATGCTTCTATTTAAGTGCATGGTCACATATGCTGCTGCTAACATACAAATTACTCATATAAGTCAGAGGTGGTTGTGCAGACATATGGTAGGCTTGTATGTCAATCATGAAAGTATCGTGCAAGAAAAATTGGCAGCAGTACTGGGAAGATTACTGAACAAAAACAGGAGATGCTGCTTCTAATCTATGTTTAAACAAGTTGTTCTAAGTTGTGGTTTTTGGAATGCAATACCAAACCTGTTTGAACTAAATTTTAGCCAAATTAAAAGAGGCATAAATTTAATATTTTGCTTTCATCTCCCAAGTTGCTTCAATAGGCAGCTCATGTTAAAAGTAAGTCTGGGACTGATGGAACCATATCAAAACACCACAGTAAGATTAAACATAAATCCCTAAAATTGGTACCTATAATAGACACTCACGAGTGTGCTGATGCATTGAAGCTTCTCTTCCGACCCCTTAGGCACATTAACACTGATGTGAGGATTTAGCAGTCAGTCTTGCTTCGGCCAGCTGGGTATATATCAATACTGACCTAGGGTGCTACCACAACAGGTGATTGCTGCAGTAATTAACTCATTACTGCATAGGGCAATGAAGAGTGCCATCCAGAGATGCAAATATTGTTACTTTGGCTGGAACCTGTTTTGGGATGACAAGGCATAGTAGGTCTGTGATCAAAATTGGAGCACAAATTGGAGTACGATCCACAATATGTCTTGAACAATGTGGGGAAGAATGTTCCTCAAGTCATGCATCTTGGGAGCACACACTGTTTGCGAATCTATCTGACTTGTTGGAGACGTTCTGTGCAGATCAGAAATTTGCAGAGCTGGAACTTAACGTATCTAGCTGGTTGAGTCATTTCCTTGAGGTTGGAACAGGTTTGACACTTTGGGAGATTACATGGCAACGGAAGGCAGTTTGTGCAAGGCACTGCAAGAAGCATTCATAGCAATTAATGCTGATTTTCAGACTGGAACAGGTCTGACCAAAACTGAAAGGTGGGCTAGGGCCAAGCCAAAAGGAAACATTAGCAATATCAAAACACCTCAGGAATATTATTCATCTCAGCTCTGCAGTTAAACTTTAATTTTTGTTTTGTCACCCACAAATTTTACGTTTCCAACTTTCTCCTCACTGACTTGCAAGTTCTGAATTCCAACTCATTCAGAACTCCATTGTCTACATCCTATTCCACACAAAGTCACACTTACCCATCACCTCATCTTAACTGGCTTCCACGACCTGCAGTGTACTTTAAGTTCCACAACCTGTCTGCAAAATGTTCCTCAGCCTCATCCCCTTCCTTTGTGGTCTTCTGTGCCTCATGTGCCTGGCTGCACACTTTGCATCTCCCTTCTCTCACTTCACCACTGGTGGTTAAGTCTTCCATCATTTTGTCCTCAATTCTAAACCTCGTGCCCAAAACCGCTCCAAATTGTTATATCTCACCACCGCAAAGCCTGCTTCGTCAACCATGGTTTTGGCCCTCTCCCCTAATTTCTACTCCTCTGCAGCTTTGACTGTGAAGTGCCTTGAGACATTTTAACATGATAAAAGCACTACATAAAGCTAAGTTCTTGATTTAGTAACTGAACTTCACAAAAGGTTAATGATTATCAAAAACCCAATTTTCCCACCTCTTGCTCCGTGGAATGCCCTTTTTTCACAGAATAAACATGAGGACAAAGGGGGGCAGAAGTTAGTCTTGTAAGATCCACACACTGTGCTGTTGTGGGGCTTCTGGGTCTTCCAACAATAGGTTGAGCAGGGCAGGGTGGATGCATGCAATAGGCCCAGGCCTGCTGCTAAATACAAATGGGATGGATCGGGGTGTTCCTTCTGCTACTTTCTCTGTGACTGTAGTTGTCGAGTGTGTTCGGGTGCAGTGGTGCCTCATAAAGCTGACGTTGGGCTTGCACCAGAGGGTTTGTGGCAGCTTGGCAGCTGGTCAAAGGGCACCCCAGAAGATATGCTGTATGATTTTTACTCAGGTTTTTAGGTTTCCAGTTTTACTGATTAATGGCCCATGACTGGAAATATTGCTGCTCCTGATCCAGGGCATGAACAATACACCTCCAGTGGGCAACACCTGCCCAGTGTTGGGGTGAAGGGAGGAGTTGCAAAGTTGACCCCTAGAACTTCAATATAGGACTGATCTTAGACTGCAACAAAAAGGCTGGACTGAATAAACATAAAACAATAATAGGTCAATTAAAAGAAAAGTGTTTCTCAATGTGGGAGACAATAAACTGCTGCTTATTATGGGCCAAAAAGGAATAAAGGGTAGAATGGAATACACAATTAGATCAGAATGTCTCTTGGTGATTGTCCCCTCTCTCTTCCACGACAATAATGATGGTCCAGCACTCAATTCCGTCCTATTTCATTTCACTATGACCCAGCCTATGGAACTAATGCTAATGGTAAAGCCTGCAACATTGAGAATGCTAAATTTATTATTTTACCCCAAGCAACTACAAAGTGGAGCAGTGACTAAAATCTTATACAAGTATTTTACTTTTAACTATGTGAATGTATTACAAACAAACATTTATAAAACATTACGTGCACATTTTGTAAAATATCTACATTGCAGCGTGAGAAACAGGACGTGGAAATTAGAAAGTTAACTTGAATATCAGCCAATCTCTTTCAAACAATGGCAACCCCATCTTACTTACTAAAACACATCCTTGACCATCTCAGTGAACTTCCAGTTATTAAAATTTCAGACAATGCAGGGTTACATAAGGTTAAAAAACCACAGCATAATATGATGTTACATAATTAATTCAATGTGGACAAACCTACGAATCTCTCGCAAAGGTAGGAACTGGAGTAGGCCATTCAGCTGCTCAAACCTGCTCCACCAATTAGATCATGACTGATATGCAGCTCAACTCCACTGGCATGTCTTAGTTTCAGACCCTTTAATAGATTTATATTGGGTGATGCTATCAATCTCAGTTTTTGAAAATTTCAATTGGCCCAGCATTTTGAGGAAATGCATTTCAGATTTCCACTACTCATTAAGTGAAAAGGCACTTCCTGATTTCACTTCCAAATAGCCTAGCTCTAACTAAGGTTCTGCCGTCTTGTTCTAGATTCCCCACCAGAGGAAATAGTTTTTTGGTATCTACCCTATCAAACCCCACTATCATTTTAAACATCTCAATTAGGCCACCCTTCTAACTCAAGGAAATACAATCCTAAATAAAATTGATCCACATAAAATTTAAGTCTTTAAGACCTGGTATCACTTTGGTGAATATGCACTCTTACCATTCCAAGGCTAAAATATCTTTACTGCATTTGCAGTACTTTTTTCATTCTTTCAGCGGTTTCGTGCCCAACACAATACTCCAGATGGGGTCTGACCAAGGGTTTGTATAACAGTAGCTTCACTTCTTCATTTTTGAGTGCTCTTGAGGTAAAGGCCAACGTTGTTAGTCTTTTTGATTGCTTTTTGTACCAGTATTTGGCGATTTTTGTACAATGGACCGCCAAATTCTTTTTCTGCCCCACAACTCCTCATCCATCTCTCTGTTAAAATATTCCGATTTGTCTTCCTCAGATTCAAATAGAAGACTTCACACCTCCTCAGGCTGAACTCCACCTGTAATAGTTTTGCCTGCTCACTTTGTCTGTGCTCCATTGTAACTTCATCCTTCCAGGCACACAACAGACTGTGTCACTTAAACTTAATGTCATTTGCAAACTTCATTACACAACTCTCTATTTGTTCACCCAAGTCAATAATACAGCTGGTGAAAAGCTGAGGTCCCAGATAGATCGCTTAGGAACATCTCCTGTCACATCCCACCCATCAGGGAATCAACTGTGTTTCCTTCTTTGTCTCCCACCTGCCGACCAGTTACCAACCTATGTCATAAGATTACCTCCAATTTTGTATACTCTTAATATTTGCCAATAGTATCTTGTGCAAAACCTTACCAAATGCCTCTGGAAGTCCATATAGATAACATATGTAAAAACTCCCTTATCCAATAAGCTACTGACCTCCTCAAAAATAGTGAGTATACATATACACTTGTAGATCTCCACCAACTTGACTCATGCGTGGTATGAGGCCTGCCTTGCAGTTTACGGGACTTCCTGCAGTCCTGTTCAAAGGCCCCAAGTAAAACATGCTACTACTGTTTAAATGGAGGAGCCAACATTCACACTGCTGTTCCAGTCCTGAATTATTATGGGTCATTGGACTCGAAACGTCAACTCTTTTCTTCTCCACCGATGCTGCCAGACCTGCTGAGTTTTTCCAGGTAATTCTGTTTTTGTTTTTGTTCTGAATTATCACTGCTACTTATACCTTATGGTTTTACAATCTGATTGATTCACTGGACCGATTATTGTGCATTGCCTGGATTCAAAGGCCCAGGGTGCAGGTAGGTTACTTTGTTAGATTACTTTCTCAACACCTGAACATCTTTACAGCTCCTTTATTTTTTTCTATACTCCTCCCTTCAGCCCATAGCACGCTGACCACCAACTCCTCTGGAGCCAGAGGTCCTCGGTTTACTTTCTCAGCAGCCGCCAATTCCTATTCGCTGAAAATTTTCAGCTGCCTGTTATTTGATCCTGGATGACTAGTGCAGTGAATGTTGCCTCTTCATAGAGATTCAAATAATTTCTTGAGTTGAGCTTTAGTTATTAAGTGGTCAAGTGGCTGAATTTACATCAAGTTTGTGTGTGAACCAACGTCCTGGCTTATTCTCTTATGCTGTTGGAATTCACAAGCACAGCTTCAACTAATGCACTTGGGCAGAAGCTGAAAGGATTGCACATTGCTTTGAATACCTCATTTATATTTAGTGATATTCATTCATACTTACTCATTTATATTTAGTGGTACATAGTCCAAACCAGTAAAACATTACAAACTCAAGAACACTCCGACAACACCCTGTTGGGCTTGGCTTTAATATGATTTGTGTTGCTTTTGCACCAGTCTTTAAACAGAACTATCTTTGAGAACAGTCTCCCAAGCGTGGAATATATTTTCTTTGTGTGCGCGCATGGGCAGGTTGCTTCCATTTAGTATAATGCCTCATCTTCCCTTGGAGTCACGTCGCTGGGAGTCAGGATTGTACTGTACATGCACTAGGCGGATATAGGAAAATTGGGAAACAAGGGGCTGTAAACTGCACTAAAGTGGAACAACAAATGGTTTCACATGAAAGCACATTTAATCTGCACTTATGTCAGCACAGCATGATGACTCAATGGAGAAAAGTTATGACTACCTCAGCTCCAGACAGAGGTCATTCCTATTTACTTTCTAAGAAAGGATGCCACACCCATTTGGCTACTTGGCTGCTTATTGATTAATCTCAGCGTCTGTTTAAGGTTGGTCATGTAATGTCTGAATTTGAACTTCCTTCAAGTAGCAACAGAAAAGCCTGAAGATTTCCAATTGAGATGGATGGAATAAAAATAGTTTACAACTGGAAATAATTAGTAACTAGAGTTTGAATCAGCAATTTTAAGATAGAGAAAATAGGAATTGGAGCTTGATGGTAACGGTAGAGTGGAGGATATGCCAGGCCATGAGGTTACAGATTGTGGTTCCATGCAATTCTGCTGCTGCTAATGGCCAACAGCACTTTTTGCATGCCCAGTTTTCAGTTGCTAGATCTGTTCAAAATCTGTGCCATTTAGCACAGTGGTAGTGCCACAACACGATGGCGAGTGCCCTCAATGTGAAGACAGGACTTCATCTTCACAAGGACTATGCGGTGGTCACTCCTACCAATACTGTCATGGACATAATGGACAACTCCCTCCCAACTGTACACCACTGCGCCACCACCTTTGTTTTTTATTCATTCATGGGTTGTGGGCTTCGCTGGCTGGGCCAGGGTTTATTACCCATCATAGTTTCTCCTGAGAAGGTGGTGGTGAGCTGCTATTCTTGATCCACTGCAGTCCAAGTGGTGCAGGTACACCCACAGTGCTGTTAGGGAGGGAGTTTCAGGATTTTGACCCAGTCTCTGATGGGGCTGTAATGTTGGTGGGACAGGACCTACCCAGGGATGGTGAAGGTGGTGTCTGAGACATTGTCTTTAAGGTATGATTCTGCGACTGTGATTATGTCAGGCTGTTGCTTGACTAGTCTGAGACAGCTCTCCGAATTTTGGCACAAACCCCCAGGTGTTACTAAGGATGACTTTGCAGGATCAACAGGGCTGGTTTTGCTGTCGTTGTTTCCAGTGCTTAGGTCGATACCAGGTGATCCCTCCAATTTTATGTCTTTTTGTAAACTTTGTAGCAATTTTGATACAACTGAGTGGATGACTAGGCAATTTCAGAGGGCATTTAAGAGTCAACCACATTGCTGTAGGTCTGGGAGTCACATGTAGGCCTGACCAGGTAAGGATGGCAGATTTCCTTCCCTGAAGGGCATTAGCGAACCAGGTGGGTTTTTATGACAACCGACAATGGTTTCATGGTTACTATTACTAAGACTAGCTTTCAATTCCAGGCTTTATTAATTGAATTCAAATTCCACCAGCTGCCACAGTGGGATTCAAACCCACCCCCAGAGCCTGGGCCCCTGGATTATTAGTCCGGTGACATTACCATCACATCACTGTCTCCCCCAAATTTTGCTTGGTAAGGATGGTTAGTAGGCCAGTAAATGATAATGCATAAAAGACCTTTCGATTTTTAATTCAAGGTAACTTAATTCAAGTTACCTGGTAATTCACCATTTGTCACTAAATTCCAACTTGGCTGTGTTAATTACATTGCTAAATTCAAATTATTTAATTTACAGCCGAAAAATGACTTGGAATCCTTAGGAATAAATGGTACAAGTGTATCTCAACCCAAAATGCTTCCAAGTTAACAAATCCTCTTCTTCCTTATGGGGCATCATTGTTTAACTGTGTGTGTCAATTTCACCAAACGTACAATCAGACCGTTGCCTCTAGCAGGTAAGGTACTGTTATTTCCTCTCCACTTTCCATGTCGAAAAAATTCAATGTCTGCTGGTGCCAGGCATAACTCCAGTTCATTTGTAATGGCTATAAAATTAAGCTCCGCTGCTTCCCAATGTTCATCAACCTAATTCCCTTCTCAACTTTCAGTAACAAAAGCAGGAGGGACAAGGATGCACCTGGCGCCAACAGTGCGTCAGCAAAATCAACACCGGCTCTCGTAATACCCACACATTCCTCTTAAGAAAGAAAACAGAATACTATAGAAACATTGAAGGAAAGCAAATACTTCAAATGTTAACTCTTGCATGGATCAGGAGGGCTTTGGTTCTCTCAAATGGATTTGTTCCTTTTGGATTGTGCCTAGATAGATCCTGTATGACTGACCAAACAGAAAAAACAGTGATACCTTTTGGTGGTTCAGTTCCCTTGGAGACACTACGGTGAGTCAAAGGAAGTAATGGTCTAGTTAAAAACATTAAAGAGAAACTCCCAGTCTACAGCTGAATCAATTATAACATACACCCTGTAATTACTCAGGCACCTTAGGGAGGTGAAATATTGATTGCAGAAAAAAACGTTTAAACCCTTATACTTAAACTCCATCATAATTAAATGACAAACATTATGAGCATAACCAGGAGTATTGCATAATTGTTTTAAGAGCTTTGTTTTCAATATGATTCAGACAGTAAAGGGTAACTAATCAAGGCCTTCAAAATTATGAAAGACTTGAGAGAGTAAATAGTGAAAAACTTTTTCCACTGGTTAGCATATCAGTAAACAACAGAGCATGAAGTGAGGATTAAATCTAGAATAAAGAGAGAAGATAGAATTCCCCCCATAACACCCAAAAATGATCATTCAATCAGTTAGAACACACACTGCTTTATCATGAATGGTTAGCTAATTACATTATTTAAAAGGAAATCAAATAACTATTTGAAAAGGAATATAAAAAAGCTAAGAAAAATATTGTGCCTTTCATGCCCCAGGACATCCTCGTTATGCTCATTACAGGCAATTGAATATTTCTTTAGTGCAGAAACTGCTGTAGCGTAAAAACGGTGCAGTCAATTTGCGCAAAGCAAAATCCCATAAAGACCAATGAAATAAATAATCAGATTATCTGATTTTAGTGAACAGGATTAAGGGAGAACTCCCACACTTTTCTCCGAATAGTTGTATGGGATCTTTTAAGAGGGGTTTTAAAATCTTACCTGGGAAGTGGCAGCTTTGTGAGCGCAGCACTCCGCTCAATATTGTGAAGTCTCAGCCTAGAATATATGCTCAATTTTCTGTATTAGAGCTAAAACCAGTGAGCAGCAAGAATTCTACCATTAAACCAAGCTTTACTGCTGCAAATCCCCCAATAGCGGAGTTCCTCTCCAGCTGGGTAATCAGAATGGACATCAATGCCTCTGCTATCACAGAAGATAGACTCAGGCTCAGTGAGAGCCATGATAATTACGTTCACTGGACTGCAAAACTTTGGACTGCATGTAGTTCAAGAGCAAGAGATGAGTTTTCTTTGCAGGCTTTCAGTATTTCGTTAATGGCCAATATTGTTTTTTTTTAAATTAAATTCTTGAGGTCACTGACTGTGACAAGTCAGGCTGAGCTTTCTAGAGAATTTGCTTTTCTACTTTTCTTTACCGGTTGTCTGTCACAGCATCCATAGGGAACTAAATGGTGATTGCTGAAGATTGCTTTATGGCACTGAAGTAATGAACACCATTCCCCATCTACACATTAAAGTTTTGCAGTGTACACTCGTAAATATCACACTTAACTCTTTGCCCATCAGATCCCGTTACTAGCACTGCCAGTTTTAAAACAGCTCATCCTCTGACTCATTGCGATCAATGCCACCAGAGAATGCTATTGTAAAACTGGATATTTAATAATTAAGTTTTCTGTATTACTTATGCAATGTAAAACGTAATCTATAAAGAGAAAATAGAATTCTAGTTCCATTATTACCATCTCAAAAGTACTTTTCGCATATTGAATTATTGCAGCTTGAGCAGGGTCAAAAAAAATACAACACTTTAGTAGGATAACATCCATACATGACTGGGTAATAGCTTTCCCTACAGTGAATGACTGACATGCAAACTGCAGTAATGGGCCATGGGGTTAATGGTAGGAGTGAAAACTGGCAGAAAATGAAGAAAGTGAAAAATAGTTTCACAACTGAGTACATAAAGGTCGCTAATGGCATAGTGTAACCCAGTTTCATATATTATAAAGGTTAATGTAAAACTGTTAAGAGCCAAGGCTCTCATTATAGCAAGACTTGAGATACATTGCTGATGTGATGAACTGCATCAGTACTGAATTGCCTTGGCTGACTTTCCCCGCCTTCTGAGGCTGGCTACAAAACAATGACTACTGTCCATGTTGAGACAAACTAACTTACTACATAAAGACATTAAATTCAAAACTATCTATACGACTGCATTACTGAGGAAACTCATAACAGAAAACCTCTAATCTATAAACACTTGATTTTTTTCCCCCCTCAATAAAAGATGGAGCTTTGCCGTTATTCCTCTGGCTGGGGCAGCCTCTCCGATTCCCTGGGGATGCTTCTCAAAAGATGACTGGAACTGACTTTTGCAAGCCACAGCCTTGTTTTGGGATGGAGAGCAGAACAATAATGCAACTGTTAAAATTCAACAAGGTTTGCAGAGCAAACGCGGAATTTTAATAATTTTCTTGACATGTGTGAAATGCTCGAGGTGCCAGAATTTTGTCATAAGCAAAACCTTCTACTGGAACTGGGCTTGCTATAAAAATGATAAGTTCTTTTTTAAACAAAACAAAAATACGTGGCTTTATTATTTTTTCATGGAATGTGGGCATCACTGGCTAGGCCAGCATTTAATGCCCATCCCTAGTTGCCCTTGAGAAGGTGATGGTGAGCTGCCTTCTTGACCACTGCAGTCCATGTGGTGTGAGAACACCCACAGTGCTGTTCGGAAGGGAGTTCCAGGATTTTTATCCAGCGACAGTGAAGGAACGGCGATATAGTCCCAAGTCAAGATGGTGTGTGGCTGGGGAATGGGGAACTTGCAGGTGGCGGCATTCCCATCCACCTACTGCCCTTGTCCTTCTAGGTGGTAGAGGTCACAGGTTTGGAAGGTACTGTCGAAGGGCCCTTGGTGAGTTTCTGCAGTGCATCTTGTAGATGGTACTCTACTGCCACTGTGCATTGGTGATGGAGGAAGTGCCAATCGAATGGGCTGCTTTGTCCTGGATGGTGTCAAGCTTGCATGTTGTTGGAGCTGCACCTCATCCAGGTAAGTGCACTCCTGCCTTGCGCCTTTTGCATGGTGGACAGGCTTTAGGGAATCAGGTGGTGAGTTACTCTCCACAAAATTCACAGCCTCTGACCTGCTCGTGTAGCCACAGTATTTATATGGATGATCCAGTATAGTTTCTGGTCAATGATAACCCCCAGGATGTTGATAATGCGAGATTCAGCGATGGTAATGCCACTGAATGTCAAGGGGTGATGGTTGGATTATCTCTTGTTGGAGATGATCATTGCCTGGCACTTGTGGGGCACGAATGTTACTTGTCAGCCCAAGTCTGGATATTATCCAGGTCTTGCTGCTTTTTGGGCATGGACTGCTTCAGTATCTGAGGAGTTGCGAATTGTGAACATTATGCAATCGTCAGCAAACAGCCCCATTTCTGACCTTATGATAGAAGTAAGGTCATTGATGAGGCAGCTGAAGATGGTTGGCCCTAGAATACTACCCTGAGGAACTCTTGCAGTGACGTCCAGGGACTGAGATGATTGACCTCCAACAATTACAACCATCTTCCTTTGTCCTAGGTATGACTCCAACCAGTGGAGCGTTTTCCCCGATTCCCATTGACTCCAATTTTGCTAGGGTTCCTTGATGCCACACTTGGTCAAACAAGGCCCTGATGTCAAGGGGAATCACACTCACTTTGGGAGTTCAGCTCCTTTGTCCATATTTGGACTAAGGCTGTAATGGGGTCAGGAGCCGAGTGGCCCTGGCGGAATCCAAATGAGCATCAATGAGTAGGTTATTGCTGAATAAGTGCCACTTGATAGCACTGTCGACAACACTTCCCATCACTTTGCTGGTGATCGAGAGTAGACCGATCGGATGGTAATTGGCCGGTTTGGATTTGTCCTGCTTTTTGCAGACAGGGCATACCTGGGCAATTTTCCACATTGCTGGGTAGATTGGTTGTAGCTGTACTGGGACAGATTGGCTAAGGGCGCAGTTAGTTCTGGAGTAAAAGTCTTCAGTACTATTGCCGGAATATTGTCAGGACCCACAGCCTTTGCAGTATCCAGTGCCTTCAGGCGTTTCTTGATATCACATGGAGTGAACAGAATTGGCTGAAAACTAGCATCTTTGATGCTGGGGACCTCCGAAGGAGGCAGAGATGGATCATCCACTTGGCACTTCTGGCTGAAGATTGTTCAGCCTTGAGTTTTCCATTGATGTGCTGGGCACCCCCCATCATTGAGGATGGGGGTATTTGTGGAGCCACCTCTTCCTGTTCGTTGTTTAATTGGCCACCACTATTCACGACTGGATGTGGCAGGACTGCAGAGCTTAGATCTGATCCGTTAGTTGTGGGATCGCTTAGCTCTGTCTATCACATGCGGCTTTCGCTGTTTAGCATGCAAGTAGTCCTGTGTTGTAGTTTCACCAGGTTGACACCTCGTTTTTAGATATGTTTGGTGCTGCTCCTGGCATGCCCTCCTGCACACTTCATTGAACCAGCGGTGATCCCCTGGCTTGATGGTAACGATAGAGTGGGGGATATGAAAGACCATGAAGTTACAGATTGTGGTTGCATACAATTCTTCTGCTGCTCATGGTCCACTGTGCCTCAAGGATGCCCAGCTTTCAAAACCTATCCCATTTAGCATGGTGGTAGTGCCACACAACACGATGCAGGATATCCTCAATGTAAAATGCAACTTCATCTCCAGGAGGACTGTATGGTGGTCACTCCTACTAATACTGCCAGAAACAGATGCATCTGCAACATGTAGATTGGCGAGGACGAAGTCAGCTAAGTTTGTCCCTCTTGTTGGTTCCCTCACCATCTGCTGCAGACACAATCTAGCACTACGTCCTTTAATACTTGGCCAGCTTGGTCAGAAGTGCAAGCAGTGTAAGATAGTCATCTCAAAATTACAGATAAGTGATGAAGCCCTCCCCTTAAGATCCAAGTCAAACTGCACTGCAGGGCAAGAAGCTACATAATTTGAGTTAACTGCAGTGACATATTTTTATGAAGAATATACACCTCACTGAATTTCACATGTAGATGGTTACACAAGCATGAAACTTAACAGCTTTGTTGGCAAAAAATTAGTTCATATTTCTACTGTTATTACGCCCACAGGAAAATCTGTATGGTATGTGGAGATTTAATGAGAGCAGAATGGGGTTCAACCTTCCACTGGGGAACAGTTTGCTGTCACACACTGTCAAAGTTCATATATGATGAATAGCCACCAGGGTGAAATGTCAGCATGCTGCCAGTGTCAATCAAACTGTGCCCAAACAAGGGGGAGGGGGAGAAAATTGGGGGCGGGGAACAAGGGAAAATAAGAGACAAACAGTCTCTTCCACTACATCAGTGTGTGTACAATGTCACCTTTTCTAAGGCTTTGGCTACTTTAACAGTAACGGTTTTCAGCTTTTGGCTGTTGCATAGAAGGTCTGTATGGATTCTTGTTTAACATCAGGGAAGGCTGGCACTCCGAACATCAAGGTTACATTTGCCAGCATATAGTTGAAGGTTTTGTGCTATCTGAAGTCCACACAGTGATGGAATGGGGGCTGATGTGAACAGAAGAGGGAACAAAGTAAACCATGAGCTTCTTGAACAGTTTTTCAAAGATGAAGATAGAAGTGCAGATCAGAGAAGTTGGGTCTGTGGTACAGAAAAGGATTTTGACGTTGTCCTTGCCCTCTAAGTTGACCTTGGTTTTAGCTGTAGAGAGGAGACACAATATTGCTCAAGATGATGAGCCACATTTGATGGTGGATAATCACTGGGCCATTCACTCAAGGCTGTATCAGAAACAAGCCCCTTTTCCACAGCCCACACTTCCCAGCAGAAATTACTGGAGCACAAAATCCTCCTTTTAAAAAAAAAATACTTTCCTAGCCCAGGGACACTCATGTTCCACCTGAGATCAGCTGATGCCAATGGACCAGCAAACATGAGACCTTCTGGTTTCAATGGCTTAATGCAACATCAGGCAGCACCTTCATCCCATGTCATAGTACATAATTCTAAGAGGTACACAAAAGATGGGGGAGACTGTAGCAGACAGGAAATAACAGAGTAGGAATAAATGGGTCTTTTTCCAAGTGGCAGGCAGTGACTAGTGGGGTACTGCAGGGATCAGTGCTTGGGCCCCAGCTATTCACAATATATATCAATGTTTTGGATGAGGGAACCAAATGTAATATTTTCAAGTTTGCTGACAAACACAAAACTTGATAGGAATGTGAGCGATGAGGAGGGTGTTAAGAGGCTTCAAGGTGATTTAGGCAGCTTTAGTGAGTGGGAAAATACATGGCAGATGTAGTATAATGTGGATAGTGTGAGGTTATCCACTTTGGTAGGAAAAACAGAATGGCAGAGTATCATTTGAATGGTGATAGACTGGGAAATGTTGACGTACAGAGGGACCTGGGTGTCCTTGTACACCAATCACTGAAAGCAAGCATGCAGGTGCAGCAAGCAGCTAGGAAGGTAAATGGTATGTTGGCCTTCATTGTGAGAGGACTTGAGTACAGGAGCAAGGACTACAGCTGTACAGGGCCTTGGTGAGAGCACACCTGGAGTAGTGTGTGCCGTTTTGGTCTCCTTACCTAAGAAAGGGTACTCTTGTCATAGAGAGAGTGCAGCGAAAGTTCACTAGACTGATTCCTGGGATGGCAGGATTGTCGTATGAAGAGAGATTGGGCCGACTAGGCCTATATTCAAATGAGAGGAGATCTCACTGAAACATATAAAATCCTGACGGGGATGAACAGACTGGATGCAGGGTTGATGTTTCTCTGGCTGGGGGGTCTAGAACAAGGGGTCACAGTCTTAGGATACGGGGTAGACCATTTAGGACTGAGATGAGGAGAAACTTCTTCACTCAGTGGGTGGTGAATCTATGGAATTCTCTACCACAGGAGGCTGTAGAGGCCAAGTCACTGAATATATTTAAGGAAACAGATAGATTTCTGGACTCGAAAGGCGTCAAGGGGTATGGGGAGAGCATGGGAATATGCCTTTGAGATAGAGGATCAGCCATGATCATATTGAATGGCACAGCAGGCTCAAAGGACCAAATGGCCTATTCCTGCTCCTATTTCCTATGTCCCTGGACTAGCAATCCAGAAGCCCAGGCTAATGTTCTGGGGACAGGGCTCAAATGTCACTACAGTGACTGGTGGAAGTTATATTCGCTTAAAATTTGGACTTGAAAAATGCTCTCAGTAATGGTGACCATGAGACTATCACCAATTGCCATATAAACCTCATCTGGTTCTCTAATGTCATTTAGGGAAGGAAATCTGTCATCCTTACCTTTTCTAGCCTACATGTAACTCCAGACTCTCAGCAATGTGGTTGACTCACAACTGCCCTTTGAAATGGCCTAGCAAGCCACAAAGTTCATAAACAATTCAGGATTGGCAACAAATGCTGGCTTGGCCAGTGACACCCACATCCCATGACAATCCCTGCCGATTTCCTCTCCTGTACAGGTCATAACCTCCATTCACTTTGCCCTCCAGCCTCTAATTGAGATTGGGAGAATATTCTACATGAATACTGGGGCACACCTGAATTATGTTGCTCTGCTTCACACTGTGTTGTGCCACAATGCCACCCACAGGATTACACATTCCAGTGAAATGATGTTAGGGAGTGAAAGTGATTCACTGTAACACCACATCTGGATTTGTTTCAGGTTGTGCAAAAAAAGTCGAACTCATTACAATCATGTGCAAGGTGTTTGGTTTTCCCAAATGGACTTTATGTGCTCAAAGATTTAAGTATTTAGATATTGCTGAAAAATAAAAGACATTTTGTCAAAGCTTTTTGTTTTGCACTCATCAGGACAATTGCATGAATATCAGTGTCAGGTGAAGCACCAACTTTATACTGTTTGAGAAGAGGGTGCTGATTGGTTGGCAAGTAGACTATGAATGGTAGAGTTGTTGCCATGGAGAATGCACCAGTTAATGGTGACTGACAGTTAACTGTCAAGCATTGTTTGAAACTTAAACCAGGCAGCTTGACTGATTGGTTCATTCCTCAGGGCAATGTCTTGACCAGCGAATGGCTATCACATTTTGTTTAGCTGAAACAGGTGCAATGGGTGGACATGTTCTTTCTGTCTGCAAAGAACAGGGCCCTGTGTATTAACATATGTAGCTTCCAGTACACATAAATGCACCACACTCCAAGCCCAACTGGCGATCCTTAAATTAGTTGTCATTGTAATTTTTAAGCACACTGAGGATTATTTAGCAAACGTTGCCCAATTGTGGAATCACTTCTAATGTTGGACACTGTGTTTTGAGTTTTGCAAGCACTGGCTGGTTTGGTATGGTCTGTACCTTTCCTGTTGCGAACAGCAGAATGGACGTGCTGTGAAATATGATCCGCCAGTCATTGGAACGTACGGTCTACACACCTAGCACCAGATGGTACTGAAATTTATATACCAAATTATTAATTTAAGAGATAGGCTTTTTGGCTTGACAGCAGCATCCTGTTAGGGACGAATACCACTTGTGTTGCTGCTGCTGCACAGTAGCAGCGTGAAACAACTAGCTTCACCTGTTGCTCAAATTTTTGAGACACCTTGCCCTTCCAGGGTAATCGGAGGTAGACTGGGCACTTTTCAGGGTCGAAAGAGGCAGGCCTTAGGCCCGTTCATGAGTTTACATGATACATAGTGTGAAATGATCTGATTAGAGTAGCCATTATCCCGCAGGATGTCTTTGATGAGCCCCATTTCAGCATCCAGCTTGCATGGTGAGCAAATGGCTTGGGCCCCCATTTATGAGGTTGCTGATTAGGCCGATTTTATAATGCGTGGAACTGTAAGAATCCCAATGTGTGTACTGGCCAGTACAGGTAGGCTTACAGGAGATCCTTGGCAGATTTCTCAACTAGTATGTCAAGGAAAAGGGGTTCATTTGACCACGCCATTTCAAAGGTGAATTTGAGCACAGGATGGAGCCCATTAAGACATGCAAGGAAATTATGACATTCTGCTGTGGATTTAAATACGCGGGATAATGGCTGCCCTGATCAGATCATTTCGCGTTGTATATCACGCAAACTTACGAAAAGGCCTAAGGCTGTCATTTTCGGCCCTGAAGAGTGCCCAGTCTACCTCAGATTACCCTGGAAGGGTAAGGTATCTCAAAAATTTGAGCAACAGGCGAAGCTAGCTGTTTCACACTGCTACTATGCAGTAGCAACACGAATGGTATTCATCACTAACAAGATGCTACCATCAAGCCAAAAAGACGTTCTGCCTATCACACAAATGAGTAATGTGGTATATGAATTTCCATGCCAGTGTGATACTAGGTAGGCAGGCTATACATCCCAAAGACTGGCAGATCATATCAAACAGCATGTCCCTTCCATTGTTTGCAACGGGCAAGATACAGACCGTACCCAACCAGCCCGTGCTTGCAAGACTCAAAACACAGTGTCCAACATTAGAAGTGATTCCACGATTGAACAACATTTGCTAAATAATCCTCAGAGTGCTAAATATTATGCTGCCAATTAATTTAAGATTGTCAGTCGGGCTCCCAGTGTGGTGCATTTGCATGTACTGGAAGCTACATATTAATACACAGGGCTCTATTCTTTACAGGCAGAAAGAACGTGTACACACATTGCGCCTGTTCAACTAAACAAGAAATGGCCATTCGCTGGTTCATCCCTCAGGGCAATGCCTTGACTAGAGTCCAGCTGCCTGGTTCAAATTTCAAACAATGCTTGGTGGCTGTCATTCACTATTAACTTGTGCATTCTCCATGGCAATGCCTCTACTAATCAGAGTCCACTTGCCAACCAATCAGCACTCTCTTCTCATACAGTATAAAGTTGTTGCTTCCTCTGACGTTATATTCTTGTGATTGTCCTGATGAGTGCAAGACAAAAAGCTTCACAAAATCTTTTTTCTCCTAGCAGTACTACCAAACGACTATTTACTTAGATATTAATTACATGGTGATCAACCTAATCCAACTTCGATCCAAAAGCTATAAACAATTCATGCGGTTCAGCAGCGGCAGACAGTCTGGCCATAACCCTGGAGGAGTCCCTGCTTTTACTGAGAAGCAGCAGCTGATAGCAGGACCAATGAGCGAGTTACCTGTGTCAAGCCTTGCAAGAACTGCATGGTTTCACATTTGGTGTTATTTTCAGGGTTCAGTAAATAAATTTGCTCTGGGATTTCAGTTATGGTTTCTCCCCTGTGCATTCCAGAGCAAATGAAAATTGATCTGACATTTCATCGAAAGTGCACAAGTGCTCGAAAGCCTAAGTAGAAATAATGAACTCAATGCTACAGGTACTGCTTGCTGCAACTACAATTTGGAGTTTGTATTATGAAGGGAACCTCAAAGCATGTACAAATTGTGATGAAATTAATGTAGCTGTTCTTACATTCTTAACAAAAGCGCAATTTATTTAAAAAGTGCAACAAGTTGGTAAACTATACTTCACAACAATGTCAACCATTATAATTAATCAATACTGGTTGCCCTCAATTTCTTGATCAAGAATTGCAGAGATAACAATATGAGAAAATTAGAAGCTGGGTTCATTCTAACCTTTTAACAAGGTGACTCTGTACTGCATTTATTGTATAGTTGAGGTATGGGAGTGGGGGGTTTGGCAGGTGGGGGCATGTGGTAGCATAGCAGTTATATTACTGGACTAATATTACAGAGGTCTGGATTAATGATCCAGAGATATGAGTTCAAATCCAATCCCCTCAAGACAGCTTGGGAGTTTAAATTCAATTAACTAAGTAAATCAGGAATAAAAAATTATCACATTTCAATGTCACTTTGTTTTACAATACCTCTGTGAAGCGTCTTGGGCTTGGGATGTCTGATCACATTAAAAGGTGCTACATAAATAGAAGTTGTTGTAATAACGGTGACCATAGGGAACTACTGGATTGTCATCAAAAACCCATCTGGTTCACAATGTCCTTTAGGGAAGGAAATCTGCCGTCCTTATCTGGTATGGCCTACATGTGACCCCAGAACCACAGCAATGCGATTGACTCTTAAGTGCCCTCTGAAATGGCCTAGCAAGCCACTCTCTTGTATTCAAGGTGACGGCTAACCACCGCCTTCTCAAGGACATTTAGGAATAGGCAATAAATGCTGGCCTTGTCAGCAATGGCCACACACTGTGAATGAATAAAAAGACATGATGCTCAAGTGTAGAGAATTGTTTCCTCATGCTGCTTGCCTATATTTAACATCGGGGATGGTATTGATCAGTGCTTCAACGCATTCTCAAACTGGCGAAACTGCAGAAATCAAGGAGGATCAGTTAGTTAAAATTTAGCACTGCATGCATGACAAACCAGAAAAAAGCTGTTCATTGCTGCCATTTGCTCAATTGGCTCCAAAATTGGTTGCAGTATATCTGTAAACTGATTTTAGTTTCAAATTGCTTTCCAAGAGCCGCTCTGTGGTACATCATCAACATCATACATGTCACTGTGATACAGCCAGAAGCAGACAGCTGTGGAGGCTGAGTCATTGAATATATTCAAGGCTGAGATCGACCGATTTTTGAACCATAATGGAGTCAAGAGTTATGGGGAATGGGCAGGGAAGTGGAATTGAGGGCTGAGGTTAGATCACCACTGCCAAACTTTCATTTATGGCTTTTCCAACTCTGTCCTCACTGATTCTCAAGCTCCAAATTCCAACTCATTCAGAACTCCACTCTACTCCACACAAAGTCCCACTTACCCATCACCTTATCTTAACCGACTTCTAAGACCTGCAGCACATTCAACTTTAAAATCCTGTAACCTGTCAAAATGTCCCTGACCCTCAGCCCTTTCCTTTGTGGTCTCCTGTGCCTAGCAGTAGGTGTTGCTCTTCCAAAGTTGCTGTACATCTCCTCTCCCTCCGTTTGCCATTGGTGTGTGTTTTCCATCACTTTACCCTAGATTCTAAAACTCTTCCCCAAAACACCTCCAAACTACTATATCTCACCACCTTGAATTACTTCCACAAACTCTGCTTTGTTAACCATGCTCTGGTGTTCTCCTCTAACTTCCATTCCTATTTAGCTCTGACTGTTTAGTGCCTTGAGACATTTTACCATAATAAAAGTACTACATAAAGCTAAGTTCTTGGTGATGATTTAGTAACTAAACTTCACAAAAAGTTACCAAGCATCAAGAAGCCAATTTTCCTATTGTCTGCCCTGTGGAATGACCATTTTCTCAGTATAGACGTTAGGACACAAGGCAGTAGAGACTACTTTTGCGAGATTCACACTCTGGGGCTTCCAAGAATGGGTGGAGTGGGACAGGATGGGAGGGGTGCATGTATAGCTGAGCCTGAACCTGCCTACTCCTGCTATTTTTTTTAAGTTATGATCATATTTAAGCTGCACGGAGGATTTCCCCAATGTCGAGAGTTGCTGCTTTCAGCCAGAATAACCAACAAAATGATTAAATTTTCCACTTTTTGGAGTGCAATCAAGATCATTTTAAATTTTAGCAGATGGATAGAAGGTGAAGGTACTTATCAGATGGATGGATAACATTGAGCTGTGGACTGAGAGAGGCTTGAAGAAAACCAGAGAAGCAGCAAGACAATGCCAACGGCCCTACTAAGGCTATGGTGACAACGAATGAACGTACTTATATTTTCAGAAGAGCCATCTCAAATCTAAAGACAGAAACTAAAGATTCATACAAACTTGCCTTCTTGGTCAGTTAAATCAAAAGAAAATAATCTCAAAAGTGCTGCTTCAGAATCTGCTTATTACCTGAGTTTATCTATTAAGACTGTTGTTCTGAAGCACTGATATAGCTATAGACGGTTTATTAATAATGGGCTCATACATTTTCATCTCTGGGACCTAGAGTCAAAGTCAGTCCCAACCGATAAGTGTTTCTTCTTTTTGGCAGAGAAGCCAAGACACAGTTCAGAAAGGGGTTTGAACCCCATTACAATTAGGCATGAACTCTCAGCTCAAAACTGCCTTTAGTTTGGTACGTGTCCAAGCCAGGGTGGTGTCTGCGAGTTCTAGAAGTAGGATCTCCTCTTGACATTGCTTCTCTTGTCCTTCTCTGTGATAAAGGTAATGGGGCTTGGGAAAAACTGACAAAGTGCAGGTGCCATAAGTTGTTGGTACATAGGGTGACTGCATTACCTTACACTCAATCTTGGGTTGATCTGTATTCAGTATACTTCAGAATAAAGCAGCAGATAAGGTGGTAAGAAAAGCTGTTAGGAACCCCCAAGTGCATAAATAGAAGCCGCTGTATCAATAACAGTGACCACAGGAAACTACCAGATTGCTGTAAAAACCCATCTAATGTCCTTTAGGAAAGGAAATCTGCCATCTTTCCATTGTCTGGCCTATATGTGACTCCAGACTCTCAGCAATGCGGTTGACTCTGAAGAAGAGTCATATGGACTCGAAACATTGGCTCTGTCTTTCTCTCCACAGATGCTGTTAGAACTGAGTTTTTCCAGCATGTTTTGTTTCTGTTTCGGATTTCCAGCATCTGCAGTATTTTGCCTTTATCCAAAGGCCATCAGGGTTGGGCAACAAATGCTGACTTTGTCAAAATCACCCATATCCCATGAAAGAATAAAGAAAAGATTCTTCAAGCAAAAAATCTAGGTAGTGCACTTAGTCACCCCATTGCCAGGAGGAAATCATACTTATGTTAACCAGTGTAAGTCAGATGAAAGGCAGGACATGCGTGGAAACTAATGTACTCCATAACGGGATTGGTTTCAAACAAATTTAGGCAATTACTAGCACAGCCAAGTAGCAGATCCTATAAGCACACAATGTTCTCTGACTCCAGACACTACATCTCAATCTCCAGATTTTATTGTTGCCATTCTCCCTTCATTCTGCTTATCAAGTAATTGGTCTGCTTCAATATTTGTTTTTTTTTCATGCAGACATCTGCATCAGCCATACACATGAAAAAAATACACCCAACACTTTGGACTAAATCTGCCCCACCGATTACCTTAAATCCAACTGGAGTAGCTTCACTAATCCACTAATTCCACACAGGGATTATGGCACTATCTTTCAGCGTTATTGTAGCATAGAATAATTGTACTGTGAACCCAGAGTTTAAATACTTCTGGCACTTAGACAAGGCCATGGTGCAGCTAATTGCACAGTAAAATATATATGCATTAAAAATCTTAATTCTGGATTTACTTTGTCAACCTTTCCCATTATAAATTTGAGTGTCAACATTTATAACGTCACACTGTAATTTCACCCTTGTCCAGAGGAAATACTGCAGCACCACAATTCGTAGATTTACGCAGACACCTCCAATTTTAACACTAATCTAAACCAGGTGTTGCTACTGTTGTAGAGCAGGGAAACACCTCAGAAGGAGATTTTTCAAAGATCCTACAGCAACAGCAATGACAACAAATGCAAAGAAATCCTTTTTTTCCCCCCTTAGCTTGTTCACTCAGTCCAACAGCTTTTTCATGCTAACTTGCACTAAATTAAGGAGGGCCCAAGAAAAACAAAAGTTGTGATTTTGATTTCTGATCCAACTGGTAGTGACATTTTACGCATGACTTTGTTTTATGCCCCTTTAGCGCAAATTGAGTATAATCAGCCAAGAGATGTAAATTTGATAGAAAACAAGGCTTGTTAATGGCAAAGTTGGCTTGGAACAATTATAGAATTGTTCTCTCACAGTAAATTAACATTATGTTCATGTAGTATGTGTGAAACCCAATAAGAAAAAACAGACGGCAAACAACAAGCTTTGCATTATGCTCCAAACAGAATTTATGAATAATCTGGCACATTGAAAATGCCATGTGTTGCTAACTTCACTGGATTTTAATCACCATTTTACATTTGTAATTTACTTGTACAGTACTTCTGAAGTGACAGTAAATTCAAAATAGCACACACAGTTACTGGAAGCAGCAGGCACTGAAGTAGGCATTCTGTTATGCCTCTTACAGATATATTGCCCCAGCATTCAAACCAATGCTTTGAGGGGCAGATAGGGACTGACATGCTCCATACTAACAATAAAATGTTTGCCTTTCCCAGTTTGCAGTTGCTTTAATATTGATGCAGTTGTTGAAGCTGAAGAATTCCTTGCCTCTTATGTTCTCTAACAAACTTACTTCCTGAGTAAATTTTCCCCTTTTAAACACCTCAATTGGTCCTTTGTTTCTGGTCTTCTTGCATCCCACATTCACACAACACTGCATGTGAAGAAATGCTTTTCTCTACCATTAACTAATGACATTCTATTGTTCCAAGCTCCCCTCTTCAGAAGGAAGCAATATTTCCTATCGACCCTGTCGGCCTCTTCATTATTTTAACCATCTCAGTTAGATTGTTCCTGAACTCTGTCATCTTCAGGGAATGTTGGCTCAAATATACCTGGTCTCAAATCATAGCTAAGTTTCTTCATCCCAGGTTTCATCTTTATACATGCATAACTATATCTTAATAATTATGTGTGTGTATGACATCCACTGACCTTCTTACCACCCTACTAAAAAGCTCAATTAGGCTGGTTAAACATGAAGACATGCTGACATTAATTAGCTTACACTTTTCCAACTGCTCACTTACTCCATCCCTGATAATTAATTCCAGCAATTTTCCCACTATTTGACAATGGGACTATCCCAGTCAAGCTTGATCCTGTTCTCGGGAGGTGTCAGCTGTGGCTCAGTTCATAGCACCCTCGCCTTTGAATCAGAGGGTTGTGGGTTCATGTCCCACTCCCGGAAACCAAGAACTGTGTTTGTACTCAAAAGAGTTGCAATCTGTGACCGTTGATAACTCGAAAGAGTTTGATCCTGTTCTCACCTGATGCCCGTTGTTGCACACTATACAGTGAAGGTTCACTAGATAGCAATCAGGAGCTGGGCTCTTGGCTGATTATTCCTTCTAGCATAGAGGTCTTGAATCTCATTCAGAAACGCAACTGTTACATTGGCTAGGATCAAAAATGGGACCTTCCTGGCTCTGCTCGGTTGAGTTTGGTCCAGTTATCTACCAGGTCACAGGGTGCGGGTGGGGGAGGCAGCGGGAAAGAGGATATAGTGTCTAGGTGACTGATCTTTGCTGAAGTAGGTTTTGATAAACAAACCTGTTTTCTCTCTTCCCTATGCTGGCATTTTCTACACAGTAATAATCGCGGACCATTGAACCAAGGATCTATTTGAAGTGCTATTGGAAGAGAACAATTCATTCTAATCAAAATATTTTTGGACACAATGCCAAAATGTGTCTGCAATTTTGTGTAAGAAAATGCTGACACTGGGCACAAAATGTACTGCATTGAAAATAGGACGAGTAGGCTTGGAATGTTATCATTCACCACTATAATGCACAAAAAGGGTATTGTCAATTCAAATTTCTGTTTTACTGTCTGAACCTCATCTTTTGGAGAACCTGAAGGAACAAACCTTGGTTGCCAGGGTAACTGAATTAATTTTCCTAATGTCAAGCACAGCTCATTTGAATATTGGAAATGCCCGCTTCTCAGGTGCTCTCAATTTTTGATTTGGAATGACTATCGGTGTCACGATGGAATCAACGCTGGGGAGAAACTATGTCCAGACAATATAAAACCTACAAATGGTGAAAGAAAATAAAATGCAATTTTTCCTCAGTACTCTTTCCCCTCCCCTCTATTGCTCCTTTCCTCCCTTAAGTTACTGATTCATGCTGAGGCACAGATTCACACAATGTTTACACTCTGTTATCTCACCTCGGTAGTCATTCTTGTGTGATTCTTGACACCAAATGTCAGAAAGCTATTTCATTGTGGGGTGGACATTGTAACTTAGCTTGATCTGGCCATACGCACAAATTCCAGCAGATTTTATTAAATAGCAAACAGAACCAGGATCACAGGCTGTTTTTTCTCCTACATCCCCTGGGAATACTGAGGTCAACTTCATTATTCCCATGGCCTGTCCAGTTAACTCGGGTCACTATCCTGGACCTGGTTTTATGAGTCAGTAACACACCATGACAGTAACTGCCTGCAAACTCCCTTCTACAAGAATACAAGTGACATCAGAAATTTGCATTTTAATGCTTCTTCATTGAAAATGTGCATGCAAACATATGCATCAAGATGCAGTGACTGAATGATCCAGCAAGCTAGCATACTGCCTTTTCACTTCAGCATGGGCTATTAATAGTAATTGTCCCAGACTACTATTTCATACCCTGAGGTTTGACATTAACCTCCTGTAATTATCCTTTCAGTTTTCTCCCAGCAGTTAAATACAATGTCATTTGAAGAATTATCTCTAACCATCAATAGTGCTGGAAACACACTTGTGATTTATAACATCAGAAACACTTGAATCCATTTAATTGTCAGCTACTCCAACTTATTTACAACTGCACTCATGAAAACGTCAGCAATAAGTTCCCCTTAGAGATCACCTTTAACATAGGAAAATGACCCGAGGTGAAAACAGATGACTAACCAAAGTAGACAGATTGGGAGCGGTGACCTTAACAGACATCATACATGCTTTTGGCTACAAAGGCAAGTTGGGGAGAATATACGACAGCATTATTATATTAAAACTTGTTTACACACTAATGCACATTTCTACAGTTAACTTGCCTATTGAAGTTTCCAACATGTTAGACTTTCCATTCTTCCTCTTACACTGGCTAGTTACTTTCCTGCAATATACCTAATTTCTGGTGTAGTTGGGTTGGTAATAATTTGACATCTTTGTCTTGAGGCTCGTTACTGTAATTAGATTTTGGGCATCGTAACCACAGAAAACTCTTGATCTTTACCATACAAAAGGCAAGCTAGGCAAAATGGACAGCAATGGCAGTAATGTACAGGCTCTTACACATCAGCAAATAGAGCACTTACAGAGAAAGCAGGAGAGTCCCAATTAGTAAAGTGTCATATACACAGGGTCAAAAGGATACGACATGGTTCTAAGGAATTACTCAATATTTATTCTGTAAGGCAGACAATAGGGTGGGAGCGTGGTAGATCCAATAATAGCCCAGTTAAAACTCTGGGAGATGGTGGCAGGCATTAGTAATGTATTCAGCATTATTAGACTAGCAATCTGGAGGCTTGGACTAATAATCAACAGAATGAGAGCTCAAATCTTACCATGACAGTTTGAGATTCTGAATTCAGCTTAAAAATCAGGAAATAAAAGATCGTGTCAGTGAAGTAGCTGTGGAGCTGTCAGATTGTTTTAAAGACCCAACTGATTCCCTAATATTCTTTGCAGAAGGAAGCCTGGCGTTCTTACCCTGCTTGGTTTTAATGTGGTTCCAATGTGATTGACTCTTAACTGCCCTCTGAAGCAGCCTAGCAATTTGCTGCTTGGTATCAAACTGCTACTCATAGCAACTGGGGAGGGGCAATAATAGCAGCCTAGCTAGCGACACCCATACCGAGAATGAGTTTACAAAATTCAACTATCCATGAGTCATCTCACAAAGCTCCTCAGGGAATCGCAGATTTGATTTCTTAAATGCCATCTTTGAGAGGAGTTGCAATTTGATTTTTTTTAAGGAAAATAATAAGAATAAATACTATAACAACAATTAATGCAAACATTTTTTTTAAAATTATAGCATAATTTTACTCACCCCACTTGTGCACACATTACCAACTCATCCCCACCCTTGGTAGGAAGGCCAAAATCAGCCTTCACTTCTTCACACCCACAGTATTTCCAATTATCTACCATTCTATGGAGATCCAAGTGAATCAATGCCCCAGGCAGAAATGTCCCATTTAATGATGAGCTAATTCCACAAGCAAAAATATCTTTTCCCTCACGCCTTCTCCTCCCTCCCAGAAACATAATAGGGTCCTCCTTGTCCTCACTTATCACCTCACCAGCCTCCGCATTCAAAGGATCATCCTCCGCCATTTCCACCAACTCCAGCATGATGCCACCACCAAACACATCTTCCCTTCACCCCCCCGGCGGCATTCCGTAGGGATCGTTCCCTCCGTGACAGCCTGGTCCACTCCTCCATCACCCCCTACTCCTCAACCCCCTCCCACGGCACCTTCCCATGCAACCGCAGAAGATGCAACACCTGCCGCTTCACTTCCTCTCTCCTCACTGTCCAAGGGCCCAAACACTCCTTTCAAGTGAAGCAGCATTTCACTTGCACTTCCCTCAACTTAGTCTACTGCATTCGTTGCTCCCAATGCGGTTTCCTCTACATTGAAGAGACCAAACGCAGACTGGGTGACCGCTTTGCAGAACACCTTCGGTCTGTCCGCAAGCATTACCCAGACCTCCCTGTCACTTGCCATTTCAACACTCCACCCTGCTCTCATGCCCACATGTCTGTCCTTGGCTTGCTGCATTGTTCCAGTGAAGCTCAACGCAAACTGGAGGAACAGCACCTCATCTTCCGACTAGGCACTTTACAGAACTTCTGAACTGAATATTGAGTTCAACAATTTTAGATCTTAAACTCCCTCCTCCATCCCCACCCCCTTTACGTTTCTTCCCCTTCCTTTTTGTTTTTTCCAATAATTTATATAGATTTTTCTTTTCCCACCTATTTCCATTATTTTTAAATATATTTCCACGCATTGTTTATCTCTACCTTTTAGCCCTTTTAGTATTCCCCCACCCCCACTAGAGCTATCTGTACCTTGTCTGTCCTGCTTTCTACTCTTAATTAGCACATTCCTTTAGATAATATCACCACCTTCAACACCTCTTTGTCCTTTTGTCTGTGACATCTTTTGGTTATCTCCACCTATTACTGGCTGCTTGTCCCAACAACCACCCCCCCTCCACCCCCCCAAACCAGCTTATATTTCACCCCTTTCCTATTTTTACTTAGTTCTGTTGAAGGGTCATGAGGACTCGAAACGTCAACTGTGCTCCTCTCCACAGATGCTGCCAGACCTGCTGAGTTTTTCCAGGTATTTCTGTTTTTGTTTCAAAAATATCTACTGTTTTCCCAAGTGCAATTACCAGGCTACACACTCTCTCTTATAGTAGCATTCCACTCACCTACATAGACTAGTAGAGAATTCAGGACAAGAGAGTTCCCTCTTCCTCCCCTCAACAACTTATATTTACGTAGCACCTTTCACATAACACATCCCAAGGTGCTTCACAGGAGCATTATAAAACCAAGTATGACACTGAGCCATATGAGATATTAGTCAAATGATCAAAAGCTTAGTCAAAAAGGTAGGTGTTAAGAACTGTCTTAAAAGGTGATAGTGAGGTAGAGACACGGAGAGGACTAGGGAGGGAATTCCAGTGCTTAGGGCAACGAAAGGCAGGGCCACCAATGGTGGACCGATTCAAATCGGTGGATGCGCAAAAGGCCAGATTAGATGTGTACAGATATCGCAGAGGGTTGTGGGGATAGGAGGTTACAGAGATAGATATGGGTGAGGCCATGGGGATTTGAAAACAAGGATGAGAATTTTAAAATCAATATGTTGCTTGACCAGGAGCCAATACGTCAATGAGGCCTGCTGTTAAAGCTATATAGGAGTGGAGCCTGTGTACATACTGACTACTCTGTATTCCAAAACAAATTTAATTTAATTTAATGCTTTAAAACGCTCTTTAAAATCTACGTTTTTGACCGAGCTTCAAGCCATCTGTCCTGCTATCTTCCTATGTGGCTGGATGTCAATGTGATAGGTCCCATGGTGTCCTGACTAAGGTAAGGAATGGAGCAGCATGTTGCCCCAGCTGTTCCATGTCCACAAAGGGTTACAATATTCAGGTCCTCTGCAATTATGCAAGGGTAGTACAGTCAGTATTATAATTCTGCATTACCCAGCTCTGGCCATTAGAAGTCCTCAGTGGGCTAAGTAAATAGTAAAGCAACCTCTACTTGCTAAAATTGCAGGACTTGCACATGCGTCTCAACATTAATACTGCATCAGGTCCTGACAAATAAATACTGAATCTTGAGGTCAAAACCAGATTGTAACAAAAATTATCCCTTTGATTTGACTTTGCACAGTTTTGTACTTACCCTGATCAATCGGGTGCTGTGGAAGTTGGCTAAGCTGGCTGTTCACTACTCCTGCATAGGTTCGCAGAAATGCCTCTTCACTTGGAGTGAGCTGTTAAAATAAAGATCCCGTTTTTATTTTCTAAAGTTGGTTAGCAGCATTGTGGCATTGAAGTGCCATTTAAATATTATTTTCTTCAACAGTAAGTTTAAGTGCTTTGATGAGGCTCTGCATTGACATAAAAATTACAGAACTGGGCCACGAGCCAAAATATAGAGAGGACATCGCAAGGAGACACACTGTTTGTCTGTCCCCAACAATCAGCATAATTTATTTAGGAGGGATGCAGCCAAGGCTATAGCAGGGAACACAAATAACTCTGCTCCAGGGCAGGGGATTAACCTCGGCTTTTATTAAAATAAATTCTCAATTCCCCACCACTCTCCAACCTCCTCACCTCTCTGGTCATGTTATGGTTCTTTTTCTTGGGTAGCAGCTTTCCAGTACTTTACACAGGTCGCTTAACAAACTGAAGCCATCTTTAGGGCAACTAAGTGTTATTGCTCAAGGACCGGCATTTTCTAATGGTCTCGGACTACCTGCCCTATGCTGCTGGAAACTGGGGCTTTTTGTTGCAAAATCAGCTACCAAGGCTGCAAATTCGGTTCAGTGTAGGAACTAGCAGAGCTTCTTGCAGAGCATAGCACCATGCCAAATCACTGGCCCAAACCACCATAACCAAACCCATCCTTGTCATTTGACACAATTTGAGCATTGCCTGATGAGCAGGAGGAAAGAGAACTTCCAATGGTTTTCCACTCCACCAAGCCCCTCCTCTTTGACCCCTGCCAACTTCCTAATCGAGAATGCGGAGGCCAATATCAGTCCTACTCCACTTATAAATTGGACTTGCCAAACAAAATCTGGAGGCTCATCCAGGTACTTTCCTACTCTGAATGGCTCAGTGCCATACCACATAAGTGGTTTAAACTGTGAACCATCATGGGGGCTGCTTGAATTCAGACATCAGCAGCTTGTAAGTATACAAGCTCTTTACTGCTACACTGCCCCAGGCTGATACTTTGAGGTGCTCCTTCTGTCCTTAGATGTTCCACCGTATGCTTGTAGTTTGAATACATGAACGGTGCATTTCTGGGTTTACTTCACTCTTGAAAATGAAGCAAAAAATTTACAATTCCTGTTTATTGGTTTATCAAACTTGTGTAAAAAAACTTATTTTACTTCAGGTCTTTGGAAAGATCTACTGAAGAAGATTGCCAGGTAGACTCATTCAAGGCACAAAAGGGCCTAGATAAACAAACATCAATGGATCCAAAACTGCTTGGCCCTTCTGATACTTCAGCAAGTGTGTAGCACAAGAATCTGTAATATGCCCAAGATCTAAACACCAGGATCAGCCTACACAGAGTTTCCACTGGGCCTTGTTTAGGGTGGAATCTACACCTCCTCCATACAAGGTCAGTGACACCAAAGGGGCAGAAAAGGAGCTGGAGCCAGGGCCAGGGTTGGGATTCTCAAGAGCCAGGAGTTGCCTTGGTCCTGATCTTTCAGCATATCCCTTTTTAGATTCAAATACTTCAAAATACACACAATTATGGGTTACATTTCTCATCTGTCCCCTCCCCAAAATTACCTTTCAGTTATTAAAGACTTAGCCTCCCCTCTCCTTTTTGTAAATAGTAATTCATTACAGTTATAACACCTATAGTTTTGTCTGGATATATCTAGTGGAAGTGAGGAATACGAAGTTTCAATATTAATAAGGACACTCTGCAGTAGGAACTCAAACCGCCCTTTTTACAAATTCATCTGATGCAGAATTTGAGAAGTAAAAGTGCTGCACAAATAAGAGTTTGCATAATCATGGTAATATCACAAAAGATTACTATTTCAATGGTAGTTTGGTGTTGCTTTGTGCATTAATCTAATCATTAATGCGATAGTTTACATGAATTTCTGGTTTTATGTCGCAGATCAAGGAAAGAAGATTATTCAAGACATTTTCCTTGGTATGACTAAAGGCCTTTATACAGTGAGAAAAGGCATGGGAGTCTTCAGATTGGAGTGATTTGGTCCCACTGATGGGGGCTAGGGATCCAGCAAGGGAAATGCCTGGATGGTAGACAGGTGCCAGTGTTTCCAACATAGGGAAAGTGGATGTCTATTATGGAAGGGGCACCCACAGGTCACGTGGAAATTAGGTGCTTTTCAGCCAACACAAGTTCCTGCAGGGTCAGTGGTGGACAGGAATGGCAAGCAGAATTTGGGCACAACTGCTAGTTAGGATCAAGGCCAACATGTTTAACATGGTCACAGATTCTGTAATAGAGCAAAGAGAGGCAGGGTGGAAAAAACAGTTCAATTTTATTGCTTTATGCAGTGGTTAGTCAACATATATATATATGGACTGTCAAGGGAGTTGATTGAATTGGCAAATTTGCAAGAGCTATGCAAATGCAGGTGAAAATGTGATAAAGGGGTGTGAGGGAGATTTCATGGGATATAATATTTCCCAGATATTGCAACCAGCCAAAATGACTGCAATGGCCTTATCCAGTCATCTATATGTCTATGAACCGATCCAAGAAGACATGAACCTCAAATCAATTCCTTTTTTATCCTAATTACCTGGAATCAGCTATGAACCCTCACACTGAAACAAACAAATACTTGAAACTACTGATAACTAAATATTGGACTGATCAACTGTTTGCTCCTGTAACACATCAATTACTGAAGTTTTTTTTCCCTGGGAAGTATGCAATTTTTCCTTCAGAATCTGAAATCAATACAAACCTGCCAATTTATGCATAATGAGACTCTTCTTTAAGAACATAGAAAATAGAAGCAGCAGTAGGTCATTCAGCCCCTCAACCTGCTCCGCCATTCAATATGATCATGGCTGATCCTCTATTTGAACGCCATGCCCCAGTAGAAGCAAAACTTCGGCAGTGGTGAGGTTCGAGCCCATGCCTCAACTCAAAGGACAGGATGTAATTGGGCTTTACAGTAATTCTCCAGGGTTTGGCTCTTGCGCAAAGAATGGCTACCTGGGTAAGATACTAGAGGCACTTCAGTCACCTTGAGAAATGTAGCCCAGCAAGACCTTCAAGTGAAGGAGGTGGAATTTTTTTGTAATTAATGCAAACAATTTTGATGCTTTGAATGTCATGCTCCTAACCCTTGTGTCAATGGGGTTAATTTTTTGAATATTGTGTGAGAGATGCAGGAAAACTGGCACAGGAAACTCAACTCTGCTGTACAATCCCCTGCAGGAAAACAGCATAATTCAGAAGAGACTTATGACACTGGCTATTACAGCTGCTGTAATATCTTGTACAACACCGCTGCTGTTGTAAGCATGTGTGTTTTGCACTGTACCTCAGCTGAGCTGTATTTAATTTCACATTCCGACAGCACCACTTGAAAAAACAGTTCTGCGACATCCCAAAAACAAAACCTAAATAAATATAAGTACAAGATGCTGTATACAGAACTTTTAAGATCAGGAGATCCAAATCCCAGTCTGAGGTCAGTGAGCTGATCTCAGTTGACCGAGCAATTGGAACTCTTTGCCGCTGAGGGAATGCGGAAGGAAATCAGCCAAGGTCACTGGACAGTTATGAGCTCCACAGGAATGTTCACATACATGGATAGGATGCAAAATAAAAACAGGAAGTGCTGGAGAAAAAGCTGCAGGTCTGGCAGCATCTGTGGAGGGACAAACAGAGTTAATGTTGAATCAAGTACGAATCTCCTTTGGAACTCAAAAGGACAGGACACGATTGGGCTTTACTGTGATTCTCAATTTTTGGTTCTTATACGAAGAATGGTCACCTGGGCAAGATACTGGAGGCACTTCAGTCGCCTCGAGAACTGTAGCGCAGCAAGACTCAACACCTTCAAGTGAAGGAAGTGACATTTTTTGTCATTAATACAAACAATTTCAATGAAGCCAGTCTTGCTGTGGGAAGTCAAATTATGACAAACTGCTCAAAATTCACTTTTATTCTCTAGGTATTGTCTGAAGATTTACTGAGGCTATTTCCTTCTAATCACAGTGATGTATCAATTTTGCTCTTCAAATTGGCTGCAAGTAGGTAAGTAACAATGCTCCCTTGGACTCAACAATCTATGGAGAACATTTACTAATTCTGGTCGGACAAATTCCTGGAAGTTTCTTCACATTGCGCCCCCCCACCCCCACCCCTTTTCAAACTGCCCCTCTAACCTCCCCCACCCTCATCTCCAATTCTTTTATAACTCAAACTAACGTTCAAAGAAAATGAAAAGACATTTTGAAAATTTCCCCGATGATTTTTCTCCCAGGTTGCTCGCAGCAGCGTCCAGGTTAATCTGTAATTCCCCGACACGGCAGGATACCCCTGGAGTGTTGGGAGCCCTCTCAGACAGGTGGTTGACCTCCACTCAGTGTATCCCCACAGAGGCTAAAAGTGGGGATTCAGCAAAGTGGGAATCAAGGTTGTAGCGACCAGAGCTCTCTCCAGGTTCTAGTGCAGGAGAGAACAGCTGAAGAGAGACAGTGTTGACGTTATATGTCATCACCTCAGCAGTGTTGCCATATCAATGGCTGAAACGTTGCATCATGTTGCTCCAATAACTTTCGTGCACAGATCTTGTGTTTATATCAAAATCCCTGCAGTTGAATTTTGTAGCTTTTAGTAAATGCACTGATTGATTTGTACACCACATTCTTGTCAATCCAACTCATCTTTTCAGAAGCTTGAAAGGGTGACTGCCAGGATGAGTGCACAATTCACTACTTTTTTTTAAAGAATTACAAGATATCAAATCAGAAACTTCTATGACTAATAGAGACTTATTTTCTGACTTGGTCCAGCAATGAAATTACTAATTTCAAAATGGTGGATGCACAGAAAGAAAACGCTGGCTGAAAATAAAAAGGTCATCTTCCCTAATCTGCTGGAAGCTCCCTCCACCCCAGCATGGCTGGCTCATCAAAATGGCAATACAAATTACGTGATGCACATTCTTTCTACATGCTCCATAGCTTTACAACACCTTAGGTTTATAGAGAATTGGCCATCAAACATGACATTTCTCTAAATACAGCAGGGCTGATCTGCAGCTAATGAATGCAGATACCTAGGATCATTTTCATTCCAGAGTACAACTGCGATTTTTTTTTTTACAAATGATTTAATCCCTGAGCCTCTGCTCAAGGCTTACAGATAGTATTACAGAGTTAAAGCTCTGAATTGACAAACAGGTACTAGTGCCATCTCCATGTGCAATCAGAAACAAAAACTTTAGTCAAATAATCTGCAGTCCAGGCAGCTTTTGATAAGCATGTGAGGTGTGAGATCATACCCCAACTAGCAGTCAAAGCCTTCATAAAATGAGGAGAAATGAGGAAAAAGTGAAGGAAAAGGAGTAATTAATTTTATATTAAGGATGGGCTTATCTTCTCAAAATTAATATTTAATTCAGTAAAGACTGACAACCACCTGCCACTCACTGGGAGCTCGGTAATAACGCTCTCCCTCATTCTCCAACTGCAAATTTCATGGTGTTTGTTCACAATGCACTTTGCTCTATTTCTAGGTTGTACACACCTTCTCTCAATATTAGAGAAGCTCCTAGCCAAATTAATAGTCATGTTCACTGAGCACATGCAGGAGTTGCACATGTGTCATTCCAATACAATTGTGTTGCAAGTTTTTGAGCAACTGCATATCCATTGTCCGTATTGATAGGTTAAGTGAGTGGGCAAAAAATTGGGAAATGAAGAATAAAGTGGGAAATTGCGAACTTGTTCACTTTGGCAGGGAGAATAGAAAAGCAGCAAATCATTTAAATGCAGAAAGGTTGAAGAACCCTTGAGATACAAAGCGATCTTGGTGCCCTGATACATGAATCACAAAAAGTTAGCATGCAAGTGCAGACAGTGATTAGGAAGGTTAATGGAATGTTGTTGTTATTGCAAGGGGAATGGAATTTAAAAGTAGGGGTAGTCTTCAACTTCAAAAGGACATAGACATGTCGGTGGGCATGTCAGTATTGAGCAGACAAGTGGCAGATGAAGTTCAAAGCAGAGAAGTGTGAAGAACATGGAGAGACAGCATAAAATAAAGGGAGAAATTCTAAAGGAGGTGAAGGAACAGAGGGACCTCGGTGAGTATGTACATAAGTCACTGAAGGTAGCAGGGCATGTTGAGAGAACAGTTAATAAAGCATATAGTATCTTAGGCTTTATTAATAGAGGCATTGAGTACAAGAGTAAGGAGGTCATGTTGAACTTGTATAAATCCAGATGGGTTTTAAGGGCGAGATAAAACAGTTCAATAACACCAATACGGAGTACAGGATTAGATTGATTTTGATTGATGTCTTCCAAATTCCTTGCACTTTGTTGTTGATGACACAAGGTGGTCGCCCAGCACTTTCAGTCTGTGGTTTACTGGTTGAAAAACCTGCTTTTCAATGTTTCTATTGGTGATTTTTTTCCCTTTTCCCTCTTGACAGAGGTTTTCAGAGAAAGCAGGTTACAGGGAGGTGAGGGATAGCCAGTTAGCTACTATGGTAGAATTACTGGAATCTTACAAACACAGGGGAGAGGGGTTTTAGGTCTTCCTTCTTCGCAGGCTAGGAGCTGTACTGCCTGCACTGTTACCACACAAAACCCCGGTCATCTAGTCAGGAGCTAATTAAAATGCTGCCATCAGACAGTTCCCCTTAGTCCAGGGCTTCTTTCTGGCACAATTCTGTTCTTTTATGGCACACTCTGTTCCAGGATAGCAACATTGTAGATATTCCTCATCCTATTCCAGTGAACATGTCTTTCAAACTGTAGCCATGGTAGTTTTTAAAGCCACAGTCCAAGAAAAATAAAAATAGGTTCTTTATAAAGGGAATTGGATTGCTATGTGAAAAGAATAAATGTGCAAGGTCACAAGGATAAGACAGGAAAGTAGGACTAGGCAGAATGCTCTTTCAGAGAGCCAGTGCAGACTTGATGGGCCGAGTGGCCTCCTTGTGCACTGTAAAGATTCTGTGATGTTTTGTTACAATTGCACAGGTGAGACCACATCTGAAGTACTGTGTTAAGTTTTGGTCTCCTTATTTAAGAAAGGATATAAATGCATTCACAGTTCAGAGAAGGTTCACTTCACTGATACCGGAGATGGGGCCGGGGTGGGGGGTCATTTTACGAGGAACGGATGAACAGGGCTGGGCCTGTATCCATTGGAGTTCAGGAGAAAGGTGATTCTACTGAAACATTTAAGATCCTGAGGAGGCTTGAGAGGGGTGGATGTCGAAAGGATGTTTCCCTTTGTGGGAGAGACTAGAACTTGGGGATAGAATTTAAAAATAAGGAGTCTCCTTTATAAGGCAGAGATGAAGAGAAATTTTTCTGAGGGTCGTGAGTCATTGGAACTCTCATCCCCAGAGAGGAGGGGAGGCAGGGTCATTGAAAATTTTTAAGGTGAGGTAGATAAGATTCTTGACTAACAAGGGAGTCAAAGTTTACTGGTTACTGGTGGTGGGCAGGAATGTGGAGTTGAGGCCATGATCTTACTAAATGGCAGAGCAAGCTCGAGGGGCCGATTGGCCGACTCTTGCTCCTAAATGATAAGTTTGTATTTTTTATTCCCAGAATTTTCAGCCTGAAAGCACAGAGAAGTTGGTGTTGCTGAAATGGGTGGGATGCTGGTATCGCAAACCTGAGTTAATTTTTCAAATCAGGCACCACCTTCCAAATACCACTGGAGAAAGCTCAGGATTCAGTGCTGAAGTTTAACATCGACAGCCTTATTTCAGTGATGCGTGGGAGATACTGAGAATGAGGAAATCAATCTAGATCAGAAGTAAATCTGGTCAACTGGAGATTCACAAGTACCTTCACAGCAGCCTAGTCTGTCACTAACCACTGAGTGCAAAATTCATTCCACAAGTGAGAAGTACAGAATGACTAAAGAGCATTGCAGCTGTGAGCAAGTTGTGGCTGTCTCTCATGAGTGTAATAAATTCCACATTTATTGGCTTACAATTGAAGATCCAGTTTGTTACACAAAAATAATGTTTTGTTGTATTACTATAACTAATGTATTCCACCCTGGGGTACCATTAACCTGGAAAGGCTTTCATATCTTCCAAGCTCTTCCATGAGTGACTTTTATTTATCTCTATCTCAAAAAGCACACAAAGGAGAAATTAAAGTTAGTTTCTTGGGCTCTCTCACAACTTTTGCATATTTTAACATTGCTTCACAGAGCCAGCTTAAATTCCTAGTTCTTGTACTCTAATTATGAATCAGAATTAACACATATCATGTATTTTGCTGCTCGCTACTGGGAAGAGAGGCCGACTTCCTACTTGAATGTCTTCCCAATTGCCAGTTCTTAAACATTTATATCTACAGAATCAATGAGTGTGAGACAGATAAACATATATTTCTAGACTATAATCTGCGCAGTCTCAGTTTATCAAGTCAGGCCCCTACCTTCTTCATCTGAATAGAATTATGGAAAGCAGAATATTAAATGTACAGGACTATGGTGAAAGAGAAGGGAAATGGGATTAACTGGATAATGGCTAAATTATCAGACTGCCTATCCGAGATTCAGTACTAGATGGGCAGAAACTTCTTCCAAATAAACATTGGGAAGGCTGAACTAATTAATTTTAGACCCCACTCCAAACTCCATTCCCTTAGCTACAGACTCCATCCCTCTCCCTGGTAACAGTCTGAGATTAAGCAGCCTGTTTGCAACCTTAGTGTCACATTTGACCCCAAGATGAGCTTCCAACCTCATATTTATGCCAGCATTAAAACCGCCTATTTCCACCTCTGTAACATCGCCTGACTTTGCCTGTCTCAGCTCATCGGCTGCTTAAACTCTTATTCATGCCTTCGTTATCTTTTGATTCTATTATTCCAATGCACTCCTGGCTGGTAGTCCACATTCTACCCTCCATGAACTTGAAGTCATTCAAAACTCTGCTACTCTGTGACTTAACTCTCAGCAAGTCCTGTTCCCGCCAGCCCTGTGCTCAGCGACCCATGCTGGCTCCCGATCAAGCTAAGAATAAATTTTTAAATTCTCACTCTTGTTTTCAAATTCTTCCATGGCCTTACCCTCCATTAGGACATTCCTCAAAACCTACCTTTGACCAAGCTTTTGGTTATCTGACTTGATATCTGCTTAAAAGGCTCGGTGTCATATTTCATTTTATAATGCTCCTGTGAAGTGTCGAGGGATGTTTCATTACATTAAAGGCACTATATAAATACAAGTTGTTGTTGATAGCTCTAACAAAGAGCCGGCATATGTCCAAATGGAGGCGATGGCGTAGTGGTACTGTCGCTGGACTAGTATTCCAGAGACCCAGGGTAATGCTCTGGGGATCCGGGTACAGAATAGTAATAATTGGGAATAATAATAATAATAATAATACACAAAAAGCAGGACAAATCCAACTAGGTCAATTGCCGCCCTATCAGTCTACTTTCGATCATAAATTATTATTAAGGCAGATGGTGGAATTTGAATTCAATAAAAATCTGGAATTAAAAGTCTAATGAAAACCATGAAACCATTGCTGATTGTCGTAAAAACCCATCTGGTTCACTAATGTCCTTTAAGGGAAGGAAATTTAGTCTACATGTGACTCCAGACCCACAGCAATGTGTTTGACTCTTAAATGCCCTCTGAAATGGCCTGAGCAAGCCACTCAGTTGTATCAAACTGCACAAAAAAGGAATGAAACCAGACAGGCCACCCGGCACCGACCTAGGAACCAGAAACGACAATGGCAACCTCATTCCTGTCAGCCCTGCAAAGTCCTCCTTACTGGGGGCTAGTGCCATAATTGGGAGCGCTGTCTCACAGACTAGTCAAGCAACAGCCTGACATAGTCATTTTCACAGAATCATATCTTACAGGTCATGTCCCAGACACCATCACCACCATTCCTGGATATGTCTTGTCCCACTGGCAGAGCAGACCCAGCAGAGGTGGCAGCACAGGGGCAAACAGTCAGGAGGGAGTTGTCCTGGGAGTTCTCAACATCTACTGCAGATCCCCTGAAGTCTCAGACATCAGGTCAAACATGGGCAAGGAAACCTGCTGCTGGTTACCACATACTGCCCTTCCTCAACTAATGAATCCATGTTGAACACCACTTGGAGGAAGCACTGAGGGTGGTAAGGGCACAGAATGTACTCTAGGTGGGGGACTTCAATGTCCATCACCAAGAGTGGCTTGGTAGCACCACTACTGACCGAGCTGGCCAAGTCCTGAAGGACACAGCTACTGGACTGGGTCTGAGGCAGGTGGCGAGGGAACCAACAAGAGGGAAAAACATATCTGACCTCATCCTCATCAACCTGCCTGCTGCAGATGCATCTGTCCATGACAGCATCAGGAGGAGTGACCACTGCGCAGTCGTCGTGGAGACGAACTCCCAACTTCACATTGAGGATACCCTCCATCGTGTTGTGTGGCACTACCACCGTGCTAAATGGGATAGATTTGAACAGATCTAGCAACTCAAGGTTGGGCATCCATGAAAGACTGTGGGCTGTCAGCAGCAGCAGAATCTTACTCAAACACAATCTGCAACCTCATGGCCCAGCATATCCCCCATTATCCCTCACTCTATCATTACCATCAAGCCAGGGGATCAGCCCTGGTTCAATGAAGAGTGCAGGAGGGCATGCCAGGAGCAGCACTAGGCATACCTAAAAATGAGGTGTCAACCTGGTGAAGCTATAACACAGGGCTACTTGCGTGCCAAATAGCATAAGCAGCAAGTGATAGACAGAGCTAAGCGATCTCACATCCAATGGATCAGATCTAAGCTCTGCAGTCCTGCCACATCCAGTCGTGAATGGTGGTGGACAATTAAAAAACTCACTGGAGAAGGAGACTCCACAAATATCCACATCCTCAATGATGGGGGAGGTCAGCACAGCAGTGCAAAAGATAAGGCTGAAGCAATTGCAAAAATCTTCAGCCCGAAGTGCCGAGTGGATGATTGATCTCTGCCTCCTCCGGAGGTCCCCAGCATCACAGATGACAGTCTTCAGCCAATTTGATTCACTCCACGTGATATCAAGAAATGACTGAAGGCACTGGATACTACAAAAGCTGTGAGGCCTGGCAATAGTACTGAAGACTTGTGCTCTAGAACTTGCCATGCCCCTAGCCAAGCTGTTCCAGTATAGCTACAACACTGGCATCTACCCGGCTATGTGGAAAATTGCCCAAGTATGTCCTATACATAAAAAGCAGGACAAATCCAACGCTGCCAATTACTGCCCCATCTGTCTACTCTCGATCATCAGTAAGGTAATAGAAGGGGTCATCGACTGTGCTATCAAGCGGCACTTGCTTAGCAATAACCTGTTCACTGATGCCCAGTTTGGGTTCCTCAGGGGCCACTCAGCTTCTGATCTCATTAGAGCCTTGGTTCAAACATGGAGAGAAAAACTGAACTCCCAAGGTGAGGCGAGAGTGCCTGCCCTTGACATCAAGGCCTCATTTGACTGAGTGTGGCATTAAGGAGCCCTAGCAAAACTGCAGTCAATGGGAATCAGGGGGAAAACTCTCTGCTGGTTGGAATCATACCGAGCACAAAGGAAAATGGTTGTGATTATTGGAGGTCAGTATTCTCAGCTCCACACATCACTGCAGGAGTTCCTCAGGGTAGTGACCGAGGCCCAACCATCTTCAGCTGCTTCATCAATGGACTTCCCTTCCATCATAAGGTCAGAAGTAGGGATATTCACTGATGATTGCACAATGTTCAGCACCATTCACAACTCCTCAGATACTGAAGTAGTCCATGTCCAAATGCAGCAAGACCTGGACAATATCCAGGCTTCGACTGACAAGTCGCAAGTAACATTCATGCTACGCAAGTGCCAGGCAATGACCATTTCCAACAAGAGAGAATCTATCATCATCCCATGACATTCAATGGCATTGTCATCACTGAATTCTCCACTATCAACATCCTGGGGGTTATCATTGACCAGAAACTGAACTAGCCATATAAATACTGTGGCTACAAGAGCAGGTCAGAGGCTATGAATCCTGTGACGCGTAACTCACCTCCTGACTCCCCAAAGCCGGTCCACCATCCATAAGGCACAAGTCAGGATCGTGATGGAATACTCCCCACTTGCCTGGATGATGTCAAGAAGCTGGACACCATCCAGGACAAAGCAGCCCGCTTGATTGGCAGCACATCCACAAACATTCACTACCTCCAGCACTGACGCACAGTAGCAGCAGTGTGTATCATCTACAAGATGCACTGCAGGAATTCACCAAGGCTCCTTTGACAGCACCTTCGAAACCCATGACCACTACCATCTAGAAGGACAAGGGCAGCAGATAGATAGGAACACCACCGCCTGGAAGTTCCCCTCCAAGCCACTCACCATCCTGACATGGAACTATATCGCCAGTCCTTCACTGTCGCTGGGTCAAAATCCTGGAACTCCCACCCCAACAGCACTGTGGATGTACCTACACCACATGGGCTGCAGTGGCTCAAGAAGGCAGCTCACCCACCACCTTCTCAAGGGCAACTAGGGATGGCCACCACCAAACACATCTTCCCTTCACCCCCCCGGCGGCATTTTGTAGGGATCGTTCCCTCCGGGACACCCTCGTCCACTCCTCCATCACCCCGTACTCCTCAACCCCCACCTATAGCACCTCCCCATGCCCACGCAAAAGATGCAACACCTGCCCTTTCACTTCCTCTCTGCTCACCGTCCAAGGGCCCAAACACTCCTTTCAAGTGAAGTAACATTTCACTTGCATTTCCCCTAACTTATTCTACTGCATTCGTTGCTCCCAATGCGGTCTCCTCTACATTGGAGAGACCAAATGTAAACTGGGCGACCGCTTTGCAGAACACCTGCGGTCTGTCCGCAGGAAAGACCCAAACCTCCCTGTCGCTTGCCATTTTAACACACCACCCTGCTCTCTTGCCCACATGTCCGTCCTTGGCTTGCTGCATTGTTCCAGTGAAGCCCAACGCAAACTGGAGGAACAGCACCTCATCTTCCGACTAGGCACTTTACAGCCTTCCGGACTGAATATTGAATTCAACAACTTTAGAACTCCCTCCTCCATCCCCACCCCCTTTCCGTTTCTTCCCCCTCCCTTTTGTTTTTTCCAATAATTTATATAGATTTTTCTTTTCCCACCTATTTCCATTATTTTTAAATCTATACCTTTAATGCCCTGTCAGTCTTTCCACCCCACCCCCCACTAGAGCTGTACCTTGAGTGTCCTGCCATCCATTCTTAATTAGCACATTCTCTTAGATAATATCACCACCTTCAACACCTCTTTGTTCCTTTGTCTGTGACATCTTTTGATTATCTGCTCATATCACTGCTTGCTTGACACTACAACCACCCCACCCCCCAACTTCTCTCCCCCCACCTTAAACCAGCTTATATTTCACCCCTCTCCTAATATTACTCAGTTCTGTTGAAGGGTCATGAGGACTCGAAACGTCAACTCTTTTCTTCTCCGCCGATGCTGCCAGACCTGCTGAGTTTTTCCAGGTAATTCTGTTTTTGTTATGGCCAATAAATGTTGGGCCAGACACAAAGCCCACATCTCCTGAATGATTAAAAGCCTCCTCTGTGTTCTGTCATCCTTTAATTCTATTCACAAAGATTAAAGACCTATACCCCTAGTTAAACAGTTAAAACTAGATTTGCACGTTTGGTTCATCACTCACATTTGATCCCATCTTCCTCAGCATCAGCAGCACTCGCACCTTCTGCTGGATGTACATCTCCTCGGGAGTCTTCCCGTGGGCACCTTCACGGTTCATCTGTTCAGCTCCAGTCACTGTGTTGTCACTTAAATGATAAGAAAAACATGTTTTTCTTTAAGTACCATATTTTCAGGCTTTTTCATCCTTCAGGATGCAATCCCTTTCATCAATAATCAAAGCAACATTTATAATTAAAAACTGTTTAGCTGCAGAAAACATGGAAAAGACATCTCTAAATAAGAAATCAAAGCATTTCGACAGGAAAACACTAAACTCCTTGCACGTATGAGGCCCCAGAGTCAAACCCCCAAATTTCCTAGTGCTACAACAATCATATTTTGGGCCTCATATTTTGAGCTCAGTGGGGAGTGCACTCCAAGTCAGAATGACCCAGAGGCTAGAGTACAAAATCTAGGCTGACACTCCAGTGCAGTACTTGAGGGAATGCTACATTGTCAGAGGTGTAGTTCTTCAGAGTGATAGTGAACCGAAGCCCCCTCAGGTGTGTGCAAAAGATCCCACAGTACTTTTTCAGAGAAGAAGAGTTCTCCAATATTTATCCCAAATCAACATTACTGAATCAGATTATGGTCATTATCATATTGTGCAAGGTCCCACACAAATGGCAAACTGACTTTCATGTTTCCTATATTACAGCAATGACTACACTTCAAAAGTACTTCATTGGCTGTTAAGCACTTTTGGGGCATTCTGATATCATTAAAAGTGCTAGATAAATGCAAGTCAGTCTTTCTTTTTTTGAACTCTGGATTAAACAGTCTGGGCTGTTCAGTAAAAATAAATAACTACATGTGTCTGATAGATCATCATGTTGAATTAGCTAAGGACTTAACAATTACATCCTGTTACTGTGGAACAGCAATCAAAGTAAACAGCTCGCTGAACTATAATCAATGGGGTATAAATGAGAGCTGCCCATGTTGGAACTGTACAATGTTCTATTTCGACACCACCTTGAATACTGCATCTAGTTTTTGGCCGCTGAGACATGAGGAAGATATTCAAATCCTGGAAGTGATGTAGAGGAGAACCACAAGGTCAGTCTCTCTTGTTAAAGGTGTAATAAAATTGAGATTTGACTTACTCTGTCAACACCAGCCAGTGACAATGACTATGAGGAAAGACTGGACAAACTCTTGGACCAACCCAAATCCTCCCGAACATGTCATTCAGCCTTTCCTTAAATCAATCCAAGTTTCTTGCTGTCACTATCCCACCCAAGAGCCCATTCCAAGTGTTGGGCACTTTTTGTATGAAGACCATCCCAACATCAGTCCTAAATTTACATTTTACCAGTTTGAACATGTACACTCTCCTTCTGTAATTCTGCACCAATGGTGCCTGGTTTTTAAAGTATCGGAAATTAGTGCAAATTATAGGCAGCTTTTCTGTCGCGGGCAAATTCACTTGCAGAGTGGGGATTTAAGGGGTGAATGTGCCCACCTGATCTAATGCTATATGACAGACCAACAGTGCAGAGTTTGAATCCCTATTTGTGCTGATTGCTGATGGCTTACTGGGACAGCAACCAGGCTCAACAATTAGTCAACGTCCCTACACCCTATCACTATCCAGTGACCTCTGCTAGAAGGCAGGATGTGTGAACTGCTGAGAGGGTAGAATCAGGTGCATTGGCACTATAGTCAAATAGCCCAATAATGTTACTGTCCAGGGTGAACATTAACTAAGCGTCAAATGGGTAAGGTATCAAAGGGACACTGGCTTACACAGAATCTAAGGGTTAGTGCCTTGGGGGTGGGGGTGCTGTGGCATGGAAGGGAAAGATTGAGAATGGTGGAAAATAATTTAAAATATACACAAGCCAATAGGCTTTGACTGCCCATGCTTATACTATTACAGTCAGGGCCTAAACATCCAACCCATTGTTCTAGACTGTATTCAGATTCAGATCTAGCAGGTGAAATGACAAAAGCAATACTGCAACCCAACCCCCATTTTGTTTTGAAGCTTCTCAGAAGATTGCATGTTGTAGGAAAAAGGACACGTAAGGACATGTTTCTGCCTCTGCCTGGGACTGAACCCTTATTGCAATATGCCTGCCAACTTACAATCCTCAGCAAACTCATTCGCCAGAATTGATGTTTATGTGGTTCAAACGTCATGCATCAGTCAGTAACCTTCAGCCTTGAGACACCAGGCAGATCTGAATACTTCATGCAATTACACCACTGTCAACGGACAGCTGACTTTCAGTAGATATGGGCAACATATAAAATTACTCTCTTGGGAAAGAGGGACTTCGTTATTTTTAGAGCTTGCTACAAAACCTTTCAGCTGGACAATGGTTCCCCTTGGCTACAGAAAGGTGTGTAATGACCGTAACGCAAGGTTACAGTAAATAAAAACTTAGACCACTTACATGTGCCATAAATTCTAGATGTATAGCATTTAAAGTGGATAAAATTGACTGTTTTATCTTTAAAAAATAACTGGACTGATGTAAAAAGGTCTATCCTAAATCGAAGGAGCATTAAGACATTCCACTTTCAAATGCAATTCACACAGTGTCCTGGTCAATATTTATCCCTCAACCAACATCACGCAAAACAGATTAACTGGTCATTATCACATGGTTCACATCATTCTCCCAGTTTCTCTGTCTCTGTCGCATCCGTTCTGATGATACCACCTTCCACAATGGTACTTCTGACACGTCTTCCCTTCTCTTCAGCCAAGGTATCCCCCCCACACCATGGTTGACAGGGCCCTCAACTGTGTTTGGCCCATTTCCCTCATTTTTGCCCTCACCCCTTCCCCTCCCTCCCAAAACCATGATAGGCTTCCCCTTGTCCTCACTTTCCACCCCACCCACCTCTGTATTCAAAGGATCATCCTCCGCCATTTTCGCCAATTCCAGCACAATGCCACTACCAAACACATCTTCCCCTCACTTCTCTTGTCAGCATTCCAAAAGGAATGTTTTCTCTGTGACACCCTGGTCACCTCCTCTATCACCCCCAACACCTTTCCCCCAGTGCCTACCTATACAGTCACAGGCGGTGTTACTCCTGCCCCTTTAACTCCTCCCTACACACTGCCCAAGGCCCCAAACACTCCTTCCTGGTGAAACAGCGATTTACTTGCACTTCTTAGAATTTAGTGTACTCTGTTTGCTGCTCACAATATGGTCTTCGCAACACTGGGGAGACTAAACAAAGACTGGGTGATTGCTTTGCAGGACACTCCATTCAGTCATGACCCCGGCCTTCCTGTTGCTTGCTATTTCAATTCACCATCTTGCTCTCATACTCACATTTCTGTCCTCGGCCTGCTTCAACGTTCCAGTGAAGCCCAACGGAGGAACAGTACCTCACCTTCCGACTAGGCATTTTATAGCCTTCTAGATTCAACAGTGAATTCAACTTCAGACCATGAACTCTGTCCACCATTTTGATTTTCTCCTCTTCCCCCCCGCTCCCAAGTGCCAGTCTGTTATCTTGTTCTCATGTTTGCTTTCACACAGTGCTGACCCTATTTCTGCTATGAACCTTTTGCTATTTAGCTTTCAGGCAGTGCTTTAGCGGGCCTTTATTCCACTACTGACATCTACTTTAGTCTTTAATACTATCATTACCACTCTTTTTGTCTTATGTTCCATGACATCTTTGTCATTTAATCTCTCCTGACCTCCAACCTATCCCTGACTTCTATTTGCTCCATCTGCCCCTCCCCCCACTTTTCAACAGCATAAAACCCATCACATTTCTACTTCCCTCCAGCTCTGAACAGTCAAATTAGACTCAAAATGTGAACTCTTCCTCTGTCCACAGATGCTGCCGAACCTGAGTTTTTCCAGCATTTTCTGTTTTTATTTCAGATTTCCAGCATCTGCAGTAGTTTGCTTTTATATTATCACTTGTTTGTAGGAGCTTGCTGTATGCAAATTGGCTGCCATGTTTCCTACATTAAACCAATTAATACATAAAGTATTTCAACTATAAAGTACTTGAGGACAACCAGTGATTGTGTAAGCCACTATATAAATGCCCTTCTTTCTTCCCTGGTTATATATAATTTGCAATAGATTCCCTCTCAGTTCTTTCCCTCTCTTGGCAATGGTAGCCATTGTACTGGGGTACCAGCCCTCTTCTGGAACTGGTGTCCAACCTTCATTTGCGAGTTCAGCCAACAATTATCAGCAGATTATTTAAGAGTGGGAAACACTTCAACTCAACCTGATCCTGTCTTCACACAAAAAATACCTTCCAGCAGAAGGAGCAACATCCCACGACAGTTCTTTCTTCCATAGCCCAGTTTCACTGAAGCATTGTAGCATCTGTACAATTGCCCCAGCTAAGATCAGCGAACTCAGCACACATCAAAAATTGAACCTACAACACATGCAAATTCTCTATGATCCGTGAGAATTACACTGAATTTATAGCACAGGGACAAGCCATTCAGCCATTTGGTTCATGCCAGTGATAATGCTCCACTTGAGCCTCATCTTACCCTATCAGCACAAACTTTAGCTTTCTCTCTTGTATGCCAATCTGGCTTCCCCTTAAATGTATCTTATGCTACAACCTCAAGAGTTCAGAAATTTCATTATAACTTAATGACGTTAGATGTTGCTATTTCAGTGATGTGACTTGTCAAAGACTAAATGTATTTAAATAAAATTTTCTTGTTCAGAAATGAAAATCTAATAAATAAGCACATCTTACAACTCTTACACTTGAAAACAGCCATTTTGGGACAAGGGTTAACTTTGCACTGAGATGGCTTGCACTTGCTTTAGGGAGCACAGGCTGACAGCGTCACATTAAACTGCTTGCCCCACACTACTTGGTACTCAGGCTCTCCACTCTAAGCTCAGCCTGTATGAACTTAAAACCCGTGCAAAGCTCTAACCATCCAGTATTGAAATTTCAGTGAAATACTTCAAAGTTACCGAGGACCTCTCTACCTCTCCCTCCTCCTTTAAGGTGGCCCTTAAAACCTCTCTCTTTGACAAAGCTTTTGGTCATCACCTCTAATATCCCCTTATGTGTCAAAGTTTTGCTTAACAATGCACCTTGGGATGTTTCAGTGCACTGAAGTTGCTATCTAAATTGTTGTTGGGAGGAGCTAATTCTCCTCCCAGTTCATCGTTAACACTCAAAAAGTGGCCTGGGATCTTCCTGGGAATTCAAAATGATAGTCTTGTGCTGTTTGCAGATACACTGTGGCCAGAGTAAGGCCCAAATCATCTAAGTTTTATTCTACTTGTCAAAATTCAATTAAACCAACCTCTGGGTCGGGTTTTCAAACCAGTTAGAATCTACTCCTGTAACTTCAAAGACAAAAGCTTTGGCAACTTGTCTCGCTTTTCAGCAATATCTAAATTCAAATACTTAGAAAATGTGAATAATCAATTATTAGAATGAAGCAGTTTAAATAAAACAGCACAGGAGGGTTTTTGTGCCTAAAAATGTCAATTAACAGATAATTTGAATTAAGTGATTCTAAATTAAAGATTTATACTTCCCATTGTATGCATGGACACAGGATCTGCAGTTCAGTGACCTAGTATTGGGTCTTGAAACAAAACAATGGTGAGCTCTGGTCATTAAAATTTATTGTTTTCAAACTTGCAATAACCCCTTCATCATCGCATTGCATGCAGAATACTCCAATGAAGATAATACATTCTATGCCTTAAGCACAATGTTTTGCACAAGCCCAATGAGATAATTTTTTTTGTTTTCAATTTTCTTTCCTGGACTTATCATGCACAACTTATCTGATTATCAAAACTTGCGGTTTTGAGAAGTGTCACAATGCTGCTATGCTCTCTTGATGTACTCCTTCCGAAGGCAGAGAGATTTATACTGTAATATAATGTCTGATCTAACGCAATTACTATATATAATATAGATAGAATAGGTACTTCAAACCTGGAGTTACAACGATGTAATTCCATTAAAGAGTACAAATTTTTCAGACTTGATTATATGTCTTTATGTCACTTGCAGGTTTTAAATTTTACATAAAAGGCAAATATGCAGAGCATGTTTAAAAGGTTGAGGCTATGACACAAAGGGCCAAGGTTATTGCAACTAACTGAGACATGATATCCAAAAGGACTACAGCATTGTGACACACACTGTAGAAGGACCCCTTCAGCAAAACAGCTGCTTAATAGTTTTAGTGTTATGTAGCACATGCTTGTCATATAGCGATATGCAGAGAACTCTGGAGCTTACAGTATTTGGAAACTTGTATGCGTTTCATATGTTTAGAGGTTTGGGTCCCTCCATGAGACACAACTATTAATCTCTACGATGGGGATATGTACTAAAGCAGCACTTTAACATTTTTTTTAAGATGGAAAAGAAATGAACAGGTAGTGTTACGTTGAGCTACCTATTTTAAATATCTAAAGTCTCAGATCTTTTCCTATTCTTCAATGCAGCAATGCCACGCTTAAAATGTTCTCCTTTCAGAGAAAAAAAAATCATTTCACTTTAAAAGTCCAGTTATGCTCCTGAGCAATCTATATCTGAGCACAGCAAGAACAAATTTACTCAGCACAAAAGAACGCTGTAGCAACCACAGAATGATTTTACACCAGTGCTGATTTCAACAGCTGAGAGGCACGACTGATCAATTTAAACTGTGCTCAAAAACAAATAAGCAGACAGTAGCTGAGCTTAGTGGCAATGTATTTATTACACAAACTCCTTTTTTCCCCCCCCAGTCGTCCTCTTTTCACACCATAAATCCTGCTTACCTGCATGGATTCATGATTTTCCTTCGCTGGAGCTGCTATGTACTCAACTGACAGGAATCTGTCACCCCTCCCCCCCTGCCGCCTACCCACTCACCACCCACCACCCCCTGCCCGGGAGAACAGCTTAGCTGAGAACCAAGAGAAATTACTGCACATTTTTGGCTACTGAATGAAGAGCGTCAGCACCACAGTGACATGAGCTAAAAAGACCTCCGTTCTAAGAAATAAAACAGAACACAAGTCGGTGCAAAACTCCAATTCATTTTATGGTGTGCATGTGTGTCACTATGAAGCGCAAGAACACAAAGCAAACACATTTACTCAGCAAATTAAGTGAGGTCTTTCAAGTAAATTATCGATTTTAATTTCATGGGGCAGTGGGTTACCACATTTGATGCACTGAAGCTGCTGTCAATTCTCAAAGCTGCGACAGTACTTGATACCAATGCCTTGCTTACTGTTTTGACGACCAAAATTAAATATCCATGCAAATCCACACAAAATCAAATGGGGTGAAACAAGTTTTTTTCAAAAAATTCTGAGATATCAAAACTGGTATTTTTTCATCTCATATTCAAACAATGGAATACAGCAAAAACAGAATAGTGAACATGCACACTGTTTCATTATTCTGATTTTTCTTACAGGAGCAAAGATCTCATGGCATTCGGATGTTCCTATCCTACATCTTAATATAAAATACGCTGGAAAGGGAAAGCAATTAACTCTCGAGAGGTTAGTTTTGCTACAGGTGCAGGTCAGACACAAGAAGCACTACCACATACAAAGCGTTGTTGTTTTGGGGTGTTGGGGGGAGTGGGAAGAAACCATCACGAGCATTTCACAGGTTTGAAGCAGAGGAGGAGGGATGAAATGAGTGAGACATCGGCAATAAAACGTGGGTGAAGGGAAACACATCTTCCTCAAAACACCCTGCCTTGCACCCATCCACATCCCCCTCCCTGCCAATGCCTACGTCCATGACAAGTAACTATACAGAGTGACACAGGGTTGGCACGCTCAAGTCACAATACAGGCTCCCAAGTCACCATTTATCCAGGACAACGGAGCTCTGTGCATTACAGCTATATGATAAAGCGAGACAGTCTACTCCTGCTAACATGAAAATCGAGTTTAAATTTAGCTTTGCACTTGGCTGTAGTTGTCCCCACCTGCTGGAGGTGGTCTCAAGCTTCTTGGCAGATTGTGCTTCGGGTAAGCAGAAACGCGCTACATAGTTGGCACTGGTGCAGACATTCAGCTCTGCATACACACAAACTGGGTAATATAACTCCTTTGTAAAGTACTTTTGAGGAAAGCAAGCTAGAACTACATGAGTTTATATGAAAAAAAAACACACACTTCCTGGTTTTTGTTCTCAGCTGCTCACATTAGCACAGTGTGTCTTGGCTCCAAATTGTGAAAGGATGTCTTACTCCATCATGACCTATTTATGGCAATGGGAAAGAAAAGGACGCTTTGTTTTCAATTACAAGGCATCTGTTCCCCAGCTAACACTCAATACATAGTCGGAACAGACTGAATATGGGTAAGTGCTGCTGTAGAGACGGTAGGAATCTTTAGTGTGAAAATAAAGTCAAAATTTTTAATTTATTTATATGTTAGGGTCTCACATAAATCTACTATAATGTAAAATCTTGAAACTGTAATTCAACCAGAGTTCCCTCAACATCACCACCACCATAACACCCCCCACCTCCCCCGCAGATTGTCAGGATATGGGTATGGCTGTTCTGATGAAAGGTCATCGGCCTGAAATTTTAACTGTTTCTCTCTCCATAGATGCTGCCAGATCTGCTGAGTACTTCCAGCACTTTCTGCTTTTATTTCAGATTTCCGGCACTGTAGTACTTTGCTTTTCTTTCAGGAGTGAAGTTAGGAAATACTTCCACATGTAAAGGTTGGTGGGTGTTTGGAGCTCACTTCCTCAAGGTGGTGATGCTGGGTCCACTGTTAATTTTAAATCTAAGATCGATAGACTTTTTTTAACCAAAATCTTTAAGGATTATGGGCAAAGACGGGTATATGGAATTAGGCCACAGATCAGCCATGATCTCATTGAATGTTAGTGGAACACGCTCAATGGCCCACCATACATGTTCCTTGCTGGAAAAATTAAGGACAACTAACCATTATTCTACTTTCGACCTTTGATAGTGATCAAGTAATCAAACTCTTGAACTTATTTTGCACAATGGTATGTTCAGAAACTTCATCCATAGCAGACCAATTTATTGTCCTCATTGCCATTATAAAAGAACAGAACCAGCTAGTATTTATATAGAAAATGAATGTTCATCCAAGTAATGGGACATTAAGAGAAGCGGCCAAAGGTTTAGTCAAAGGTCTGGGTTTTAAGGATGGCCTTAAAGGAGGGAGAAAGGGGGAGGTAGGGAGTTCCAGGGCCTGAGGCCTAGACAGTTGAAAGCACCATCACAAATATTCGGACAAAGGAAGGAAGGGATAGACAAAAGGAGAGAGTCAGAAAAACAAAGTTCCTTGGGGTGGTGTTCAGCGCTGGAGGAAGCTCCAGAGATAGCATGGGGCAAGGCACTGGAACAGCAGCAGGCCATTTCACCCCTCGAACCTGATCCACCACCGTTCAATGGGATCATGGCTAATATGTGATCTAACTACATATACTTCAAAAAGATTTAAATGCAAGGAAGAAGATTTGCAATTTGAGGTATTGGGGAGCAGGGGCTAATGCAGATCAGTGAGGGCAGATGTGATGGGCAAGTATGAACTGATGCAAGGTAAGAAATGGGTAGCAAAGTTTTTGATGAGTTGACGTTTAGGGGGGATACAGGAAGGAAGACAGGCCAGCCAGTAGAACATTCAAACAGTCAGGTCAGAAGGTAACAGACACCAGCAAAGGTATTAGTGGCAGGTGGGTTTAGGTAGAGATGGAGGTGGAGAATAGAATGTGGTGGATTGTAGGTGGTCTGCATTGGAGAAGATAAGGAATTGTAAATTCAGCACGAGTCTGGTTCAGCCTGAGTAGTCGGGTAGGGTGACGGCGCCTGCGGCAGTGACCGGGTAGGGTGACGGCGCCTGCGGCGGTGGCCGGGTAGGGTGACGGCGCCTGCGGCGGCGGCCGGGTAGGGTGATGGTGCCTGCGGCGGCGGCCGGGTAGGGTGATGGTGCCTGCGGCAGTGGCCGGGTAGGGTGATGGTGCCTGTGGCAGTGGCCGGGTAGGGTGATGGCGCCTGCGACAGTGACTGGCTTTGGCCTTTCCAATGCTTAAGTCATAATGTCTACAGCAAGAAAAACCATTCACTCCACCCAGAGTCCATGTGATTATTCTTTCACAGACTTTTATTTCAAAATTAACCTGTTAAACCCTACATTAAGGAACACTAAATTCTGTCCCTATTCCTGAAAAACAAAAATTCTCTATTGCCATGTCTTCCTTTTCAATAAAGTGTCAAATCCAGCTTCCCTTTAAAGCTTTCAGTTTAGTTAATGCCAACTACTTTCTATAAGAGTATTATCTTGTGGGAAAAGGCATATTTTCCAATCTCTATTCTTGCTTGAAGCTTTTGAATTTTGAACTCGTGACCTCTAATTCTATGTTCATTGTCCAAGAGAAACAGTTTTGTGAATTTCCATCTTATCTGCACTTCTCATTATTTTAAAGACCTGTATCATGTCCCTCCACAATCTCTCCCCTCAAATGAAAATAAGTTTGATCTCTTGAGTCTTTCCTCATAATCTCTCAAAGCTTGGTTAGTCTTCTCCAAACATTTTTTAATACTCTAGAATTGACATCACCATTGAGCAGTACGAAATCCATCCAATTTATTCAGATTTGTAATCCGGTGTGCTCCAGAAATATTTGGGTACCCAATCTGCTTCACTGATAATTGTTTCAGGATACCAGATGTTTTCTTGTGGTATGATGAGTGATTACTCAAATTCTTTCCACTCTCTCTGATTACATATGTATATTATTACCTTTTCCCCCACATACATTGCCCTCCAATTATCTCCAATAAAATCCATCTGCCCACCCACATAAAGTGGTCCAAGTCTTTTTAACCATGAACAGTCTCCTTTCATCAGATGCGTGCCGTTAGTAAGTTTAACACTATTTTTCTCGATATGTTTCATGTTCATTTACAAACAATATGAACAACAGAGATGCAAGGGCAGATTCCTGAAGGACACCACTGATTACTTTATTACAAAGAGAGCATATTCCATTTATCACCACCATTTACCTGCTATCGTTCATCCATCAGGATAACTTGTCACCTATTTCATGAGGCTTAAATCTTTCCCACTGGTCTCATCTCACCAAACATATTTTTGAAACCCAAGTAAGCTATATTTGCTGAATTAGTTCTGATAAAAAGACATTGACCTGAAACGTTAACTCTGTTTCTCCCTCCACGCATGTTGCCAGACCTACTGAGTATTTCCACCAGATTCATCCTCTAACTTAGTTAACTCAAAATATTCTAATAAGCCAGGACATGATCACTTTCAAACCAAACTGACGACTGCCTTCACACTCATCCTCTTTAGATGTAAAATAATTATGCATCCTGTATTCTACAAATAATTTTACCACAATCAATGCTATTCAATAACTTACCACAAAACCGTAGTTCTTTCCTCTTTTGAAAAAGCTGACTGCTCAACACTATCCTATGTTTGTAAAATATCCATAAAGCTCCTCTCCGTCATCTTTCCCCGTACAGATTTTACCTGTCTGCTCCTCAAAACTGTGACTCATTCTACAGCAAAGTTTCACAAACAGCCGTTCTGATTCCTCCACCAAATACTACTCTTGACGTGTGAATGTGCTTGTTACCTAGTAGGTCATTTAAACCACAGGTTAATCCTTTCTTCAGTAGGTCACAAAGTAATTGCTGATTAGGAAGGCCATTTGGCTCAACTTGACTTGTCCTTCCAAATTGAAACTTATAATAGTCTCATTATTGCAACATCCAATTGTCTCTTAAATGATGACAAGGCTTTCACCTCCACTACTCTATCTGGAAATTAATTAGTGCTGATCCCTCTTTGTGAAGAACTTCCTGTTATCGGTTCTAAAATCCATTTGCTAGTTTGAACCTGTGATCACTTTTCCAACTGTTGCAAATTAATTTAAAGTAGTATTCCAGAAATATCCCTTCTATTTCCTTAACTACTGCATAAAGTCACCTCTCAGACACAAAGTCCCCATATTTTCAGTTTTTCTCATTACTCATGCCTCTGACACAAGGAATCACCCTCATGGTTCTTGCCAACACTGCCTGCAATGCTCGATTATCTTCTCTTGTTTCTCAGCGAATGGAACTGGACACATTGAGCCTGACCAGGACACTTCACAGTCGATCACAACCTTTGTTAATTCAACTGTACTGTCTTGGTTATATAGTTCAGCATTCTATTGACTTTGTTGACTGCTGCTCTGCGTTGGTTAGTCATTTTGAGCAGCAAGTCTACTCAGACTCCTTTGAGCTTCATCATTAGCTTTTTCAACACCATTCATAGAGTCCATGTGCCAGCAATGTTTCCTTCCTCTGTGCAATACTTCACGGTTGCTTGCATTAAATTTCATCTGGTCTTCTTCCTGCCCATTTACATTATTCTGTCTAGCTTGTTCTGTAATTTCTGGGCTGCTTTATTTGATTCCAGTGCACCTACAAGTTTGGGGATTGTCTGTAAAATTGACCACCTGCCATCCACAGCCCCATGCATTTACTAGAGGGCCAAAAAGAAAGAAAGACTTGTATTTATATAGCAGCTTGTATGACTTCAGGACGTTCCAAAGCACTTTACCCTCAATGAAATACTTTTGAAAGCAATCACTGTTGTAATGTAGGAAACTCTACAGCCAATTTGCACACAGGAAACTCCCACAAACAACAATGTGGCAATGACCAAATAATCTGTTTTGGTGTGATGGCAATCGAGGGATGAGCGTGGGCCATTGAGGAGAACTACCCTGTTCTTCTTTGAAATAGTTCCATGGGATCTTTTATGCCCACCTCAGATGCAGCCTCAGTTTAGCATCAGAACCAAAAGATGGCACTTCCAACAGTGCAACATATTCTCAGTACTGCACTGAATTGTCAGTCTAGATTGTTGTGCTCAAATCTCTGGAGTGGGACGAGAACCCAAACGTTCCAACTCAGATCAAAGGAAAGGAATGAATAGAGACCCTTGCTAATTTTTACCAATTCTTTGTCCAGGGACATGATACCCAATCATAGTGACCCACCAGCTGCATAACTGATTTTAGACTACTGGACCCATAACAAAGAGCAAACAAACTTGGACCTTTCCAACATATTGCTTGGTGTCACGTAATACAATTACCTACTGAGCCATCCATTTTTTTGGGGGGTGTGGTGGAGATGAGAGAAAAAGTGCATGCTATATCTTACACCAATGTTTGCATACAAGCAAATATTTACAGGAGTGAATTACAAATCCAGTATCACATTTAGCCTTGAATATTTTTACCCTAGATTATTTTACATGGCTTTTCCATAGGATTACTGGTATAATTGTATAAAGACCAGGCAATGGATTAGTATGCAAAATTGTAGACAAGTTAGATCTGGATTTAATTTCAGTACTTAGAAGCTAAATGTAATTACTGATTATACATGCTATGCAAAAATCAGATGTGAAAACCAAATCCATTTGCATTTCGCCTCTTATTCAACCCTCCAAGCACAACAAATTGCTATTAATTTACTGCGGTACCAAGTACCAAATACAGAGTTTGAAATAAATTCAAGATAGAAGCACAGGATAAGCAGACCTTCAAACATTAGACAGCTGAATTGGTGTCAGTCACAGCTTTTGGCTTCACTCTGCTTTAAGATTTCCTTGGTCAGCTGTCATTATAAAGGAGATCTCAGCTGGGGAGGCTGGTGCCAAGGCAGCGTCACAATGCATTTTCATGTCTGAAATGATCGAGACAATCTACTCTTCTCTCATCCTCAGCTCAGATTTCATGTTGTAACTGTATTAAAATAGATCCTACTCTGTTCAAACAACTGCACTAATGACTGAAATAAGATTACACTTTTTCTTGATGCTGTAACACAAAGATAAAAAGAAAAAGATCTCCAATTACTCTTTCATCAGTCAGGGTCTCAATGTGAAGAACAGAACTAATGGTTTTAAAATTACATTTAATTCACAAGGCAATACATTTTTCTAAAATGCTCTGTCTTGAAAATACAATATAACCTTCTTAATGAGCATTATATAGTAAAAAGCCAATGGCATCAGTCATGTTAAAGGGATTTTAAATTGTCAGCTTTACTGTTCAACTCAGCTAACATTTATATTCATTTTCCAACCCTAGCTGGATAATGGGCAATGACAAGAAAACTCCAAAATTGGTCCTCTAAGGCATCAGTTGATGAATTCATTGTAATGCAGAACGAGTCGGACCTGATCATAGATACTCCAGACTCAATCTCCCGAAATTAGCTGGTCTCAGCTGGGGTAATGGCAGGTGTTTTACATTTAATCTTGGTGCTTCTGAGCTGGGAGACACAGGTCGAACTACAGATCAATCAGGACTCCCACAGTTCATTATAGTCTTGTAATTCCAGTTGGAGAATAAGTGTATATGGAGGCCCAACAGAGAGAAAGCAGGTTTGACTGTGATGCACACCATGATTGAGCAGCCCAGCAGTCTAGCTATCAAGTTCAATAGGTGAAATTTGTCCACATTGCACCAAAGAGCATCCATGGAACCTTACTCCAGCATTAGTCAGAAGAAAAAGGGACAAATAAAAAGAGATATTTTCTCCTCCAAAGCAAAGCAACAGCACACAGCATTTTTACTTTTGCAACTTTCCCAATTTCTGTTTTATTCCAAACTTGGTTACATCTGAACTCCTAGTTTGCCATGTGTTCTTGCTCATTAAGTAATCTTGGGGTCTTTAATTCCTAAGGCTGACAGCATCATAGATTCATAGAAAGTTTACAGCACAGAAGGAGGCCACTCGGCCTATCACATCTGCGCTGGCATTTTCCAGCATTTGATCTGTAGCCCTGCAGGTTACAACACTTGAGGTGCATATCCAGACACCTTTTAAATGAGTTGAGGGTTTCTGCCTCTACTACCCTTTCAGGCAGTGAGTTCCAGACCCCCAAAACCCCGAGTGAAAATGATTTTCCTCATCACCCCTCTAATCTTTCTACCAATCACTTGAAATCTATGCCCCCTGAGTCACTGACCTCTCTTCTAAAGTAAATAGGCTCTTCCCATCCACTCTACCCAGGTCTCTCACAATTTTGTACATCTCGCTCAAATCTCCCCTCAGCTTCCTCTGCTCCAAGGAGAACAACCCCAGCCTATCCAATCTTTCCTCATAGCTACAACTTTCCAGTCCTGGCAACATCCTGGCAAATCTCCTCTGTACCCTCTCAAACGCAATTACATCCTCTCTGTAATGAGGTGACCAGGACTGCACAAAGTACTCAAGCTGTGGTCTAACTAATGTTTTATATAGTTCCAACATAACCTCCCTGCTGTTCTATTCTATGCCTGGGCTGAAAAGGATTCCAAGCGCCTTCTTAACCACCTTATTAACTTGTCCTACTACCTTCAGGCATCTGTGGATACTCACTCCAAGGTGTCTCACTTCCTCTACTCCTCTCAGTATCCTCCTATTTATTGTGTAATCCTTTGCCTTGTTTGACTTCCCCAAATACATCACCTCACACTTCTCTGGGTTGAATTCCATTTGCCATTTTTCTGCCCACCTGACCAGTCCATTAATATCTTCCTGCAGTCTACAGCAATCCTCCTCGCTACCAACCGGGCAGCCAATTGTTGTGCCGTCTGCAAACTTCTTGATCATTCCCCCTACATTTACGTCCAAATCATTAATATATACCACAAAAACAGGGACCCTAGTACAGAGCCCTGCGGAACCCCACTGGAAACAGCCTTCCAGTCACAAAAACATCCCTCACCAATTAATTACCCTTTGTTTCCTGCCACTGAGCCAATTTTGTATCCAATTTGCTACATTCTCCTGGATCTCATGGGTTTTTATTTTTTTTAGCCAGTCTGCCATGTGGGACCTTGTCAAAAGCCTTGCTAAAATCCATGTGGGCCACATTAACTCTTCTGCAATGATCAACCTTCCTTGTTACTTCCTCAAAAAAATTCAAACAAGTTAGTCAGATATGGCCTTCCCATAACAAATCCATGATGACCACCCTTGACTAATCCCTGCCTTTCTAAGTGACAGTTTATTCTGTCCTTCAGAATTGATTCCAATAATTTCCAACTACAGAGGTCAGACTGACGGGCCTGTAATTATTTGGTTTATCCCTCGCTCCCTTTTTAAACAAGGTACAACATTAGCAGACCTCCAACCCTCGGCACCTAATCTGTATCCAGTGACGATTGGAAAATGATGGTCAGACCCTCCACAATTTCCTCCTTGACTCCTTTTAACAGCCTGAGATACATTGCATCTGGCCACCAAACCACTATTTCCAAATTTACCTCACCGTCACACTTATTCTGCTCAACCTTGATAGTGCCCACTGCAAAGGCTATGGGCCCTGACAATATTCCAGCAATAGTACTGAAGACTTGTGCTCCAGAACTTGTCGCACCCCTAGTCAAGCTGTTCCAGTACAGCTACAACACTGACATACACCAGGCAATGTGAAAAATTGCCCAGATATGTCCTGTACACAAAAAACAAGGCGAATCCAACCCGGCCAATTACCGTCCCATCAGTCTACTCTCGATCATCAGTAAAAGTAATGGAAGGGGTGATCAACAGTACTATCAAGCGGCACTTAGCTCAGCAATAACCTGCTCACTGACGCTCAGTTTGGATTCCGCCAGGGTCACACAGCTTCTGACCTCATTACAGCCTTGATTTAAACATGGATAAGAGAGCTGAACTCCAGAGATGAGGTGAGAGTGATTGCCCTTAACATCAAGGCAGCATTTGACCGAATGTGGCATCAAGCAGTCCTAGCAAAACTGGGGTCAGTTGGAATCGTGGGAAAACTCTCCGCTTTTTGGAGTCATATCTAGCATCTATCATAACAAAGGAAGATGGTTGTGGTTTTTGGAGATCAATCATCTCAGTTCTAGGATATCACTGTAGGAGTTCCTCAGGGTTGTGTCCTAGGCCCAACCATCTTCAGCTGCTTCATCAATGACCTTCCTTCCATCATGTCAGAAGTGGAGATGTTCACGGATGATTGCACAATGTTCAACACCATTCACAACTCCTCGGATGCTGAAGCAGTCCATGTCCAAATGCAGCAAGACCTGGACAATATCCAGGCTTGGACTGACAAATGGCAAGTAATATTCAGGCCACACAAGTGCCAAACAATGATCATCTCCAAAGAGGGAGAATCTAACCATCATCCCTTGATGTTCAATGACATTACCATTGCTGAATCTACCACTATCAAAATCCTGGGGATTACCATTGACCAGAAACTCAACTGGACCAGCCATATGAATATTGTGGCTACAAAAGCAGGTCAGAGGCTGGGAATCCTGCGGTGAGTAACTCACCTCCCGACTCCCGAAAGCCTGTCCACCATCTACAATGCACAAGTCAGGAGTGTGATGGAATATTCTCCACTTGCCTGGATGAGTGCAGCTCCAACGCTTGAAAAGCTTGGCATCGTCCAGGGCAAAGCAGCCCACTTGATTGGAATCCCATCCACAAATATTCATTCCCACCACCGCCGTTGAACAGTGGCAGCAATCTGTACCATCTACAAGATGCACTGCAAGAACTCACCAAGGATCCTTAGGCAGTACCTTCCAAACACGTGACCACTACCATCTAGAAGGACAAGGGCAGCAGATACATGGGAACAGGGGAAGTTCCCCTCCAAGCCACTCACCATCCTAACTTGGAAATATATAGCTGTTCCTTCACTGCTGCTGGATCAAAATCCTGGAATTCCCTCCCTAACAGCACTGTGGGAGTACCTAAACCACAGGGACTGCAGCAGTTCAAGAAGGCAGCTCACTACCAACCCCTCATGGGCAATAAGGGTTGGGCAATAAATGCTGGCCTAGCCAGCAATGCTCACATACCATAAATAAATATATAAAATAAGAGGATTCTTCAAATGGATTCTTAATAAAAAAAAAAACTCTTGTAATTATTCATGAGAACTACTTTGCAAAGGAACCTACAGGGAAATATCAAACAACTTGTTTAACATCACAAAAATCCCACAGTAATTTATGGAAGGCGGTGGGGAGGGAACAAGACACTGAGCTGCAGAATAAGTGTAGAGTACTAAAGGAATGCTTAAAAAGTTAATATTTTGATGATGCTTTAAAAGTTGAGGAAGAGAAGGGTTTAGGAATCAAGTTCCAGATGCAAAGCTGTAAGATACTTGTCATGCCACAACCAAGAATGTTTTCTGACAGGAAGAAAAAACAAACCTGCATTTATACAGACCCTTCCTTGCCCTAAATGCTTCACTCTTGTCTTGGAGGCAAAGGCAGAAGGCAATCTGCACACAGTGGGGTCCCACAAACAGCAATGAAGTAAATGAGCAGGAAAGCTCTTTTAGTGATGTTGATCAAGGGATTAACATTGGCTAGGCCACTGGAAGAGCTCACCTGTTCTTCTTTGAATAGTACTGTGGGATCTTTTATATCTACCTGAACAGGCACATGGAGTCTTGGATTAACGTCTCATTTGAAAGGTTGCTTGATTTAATAATGCATTAATAACAAATCTACAGCATAAACAAACGATAATCATAGCACCCAAATCATAATAGAGTTATAGAATTCTAAAACACAAAGTGCCTGTTCTAGTTTTTTGAAAGCTATTCAATTAGTCTCGCTCCTCTGCTCTTTTCCCATAGCCAGGTAAATCTTTCCCTTTCAAGTATACATCTTGGTACAGATTATTTCTGCTGTGTGACCAACAGGCTCTAACTATGACACCAAAGCATCAGTATCCATTCTGGTGAGTAAAGATCATATACCCAGCAGTATAGTCCAGCTTTGTTTCCCAGTTTGGGTTGAGTTAGCTGAGTGGCAGCTGAGTGCACTACAATCAACTCAGAGCCATTGATGGGTGGGGTAGGGAGCAGTCAATTAAATCACCCAGGGCTCCTGCTAATGGTCATTATATACTGCATTCTGCTGCAAAGTGCATGGATATCAAAAGATGAGTGGATGAGACATGACTGCAATATTCTCCATCTCCAAAAAGAATGCTGACACTTCCTATCCAGCCTTGTACTGAGAGATAGTCACTTGAGCAAGGTGGCAGAGAGCTGCAGCAGATCCACACCACTGCGGATGGAGAGAGGAGAGAAAATTTGGATGCTGTGGGGAGGAGGCAGGGTGAGGGGGTCGGAAGTGGCAAGTCAAGATCCAACACATGCATTAGTAAATTCCCCTGTTGTCATAAGGATATTAATTCTAGCTGAAAACAGGTACAGAAAATTACACTTCAAATCAAGCAAAACCTGATGATGCATTACAACATTCACAACACTACAGCCTCAGAGTTGAAAATAAAGCATGAAGGCAATCCTTCAGAATTATGTTGCATTTTAAAATGTCTGGTGACCTTAGAAAGATAAGCAGCTACAAGCTCTATTGACACCACTCTAGAGGATCAAAACAGACAGGATCTATAATGGTTACCTATTTCAAAGGCAGGAGATGCATCAACCTGTGGAGTTAGGAAATGTGTATGGAACATGGTATTGGATCGATGTGGTTTAGAGATCAGACACTTTCCATAGTGCCCTACTCAGAAGTGGCTTTCAACTAGAGAAAATATGAAGTGCATGGCCGGAGGAAAAAAAACACTTGGCAGGGAAAAAAAAATTGTAATGGAAAGCTAATAAGATGAATCTCTGAGAAGCAGCAAGGTTTATAGTGATATTACAAAAACTATCAAATTAACCATGCTCACAAAACTCCTCTCATTAAAGCTTTAACAGAAAAGGTGTGTAAACCAGTGATAAACACAGGCAAATACACACATAGCAAAATTACAGCATTTTTGCTCACTGCTTATAACTGTAGATTTTAGACCAGTGCTAGTTTTTCATGAAGTAACAGGGAGGGGTTACACACAGCACTGGTGTGCTAAAATTGCCATATGTCTCATTATGAACCTCTGAATCTGGTGTTAGGATGGGAGAAGCTGGCTTCAATAATCAATGGAAACAGGCAGCACACACAACCACTCTCCTCCAATCTGAACAGAAATGCCAGGCAGTAAACAGGAGGACATGTTTGTGCCAATAAGCCCTTACCTAACAAACAGCTGAGATCATGAATGGAATAGTGAAATAAAGCATTTTTAATAAATGTTAATGTTGTCTTGTACAACTGTTTCCATGTTTATTGTGGGGGTGGGAGTTGGTGCATTGTTAACTCCCTGAACAGCGGAAAATCTGGTGAGGGTCTTCTCTAGCCATTTGTTCAACCTATTCGACAGAGAATCCTTTAAATGGGCAGGATGCTGTTTAAATATGCTAACTGAGGTCCTACGCTGGTTGTAGGATCCTGATTGCAATCTCCATGGAGAAATTAGCAGTACATGCAAAGTGCATGTCAGTTCCATGTTTTCCAGGCATAGGGAAGCCCAACTACCAATCTTTAAGGAACCACTGGAGGTTGCTCAAAATAAAGTTGTTTGCCACCTAAAGCCTGATGGTAACATTTAATCGAGGTTTGTGCACGAAAACGGATCAAGCTGTCCAACAACTGCTGATATAGTACCCATTTTGGGCCGGAACCGAAAAATCTCCCACTATATCTTTTGTCCTTTCATAAGTTTCCTCGGGTTATAGACCTTCTGCAGCTACAAGGGCAGAGAGCATTCCTGCTTTTGACAGGCCATGTGGAGGAAATTCCATATTCAATTTTTCTTCTCCTGCAGGGCAACACCCAACTTGGCAGCTCCCTCCATGCAGCAGGATGGTGACTGGGACATCTGCAAGATGAGCTCTTGTATTTCAAGTCTCAGGTCGATTCAATGGCAGCTTTTACCTTTGAGTCAGAAGAACCTCTTCAGAACGTGGCTTAATTTCTGTGTAACAGTCAGGGGGTGCTGTACTGCCTGGTGGTGTTTTTCAGATGAGCTGTTACACCAAGGCCTGCCTGCCTCATTGGAAGATATAAAAGATCCCATGGCACTATCCAAAGAGGAACAGGAGAGCTCTGCCAGCGTGATGAATTTAATCAACCCAAGTAGAAAGGAGTTTCCCGGTCATCACCAATTCTATCTTTTGAAGATATCAATTTCTTGCTTCAACGGGGTACCGTTCCATGGTTAGATCACCCAAAGGACCACTATGGCTGCATGGACCTTTGCATTGAATGCCAGAAAGTTATCAAATGGTGGGCAGTCATAGCCAAGCCCTATTCCATCTTCAACCAACTTCCATGAGACAGAATGAATCCTGCCCAATGGACCCCTCTCTAACCCTGAGACATTAAGCCCAACTTTAATGTTTTGTTGTGGCTGTGACAAGTTAACTCAGCTCACCTCAGTGATTGAATCGCGTTCCTTCCTCATCTGCATGGTTCAAACAATCACAGGGTAAACTCTGACAGAGCAGCAGACTGGAGAGGATTGACTGAACATGTGGCATGAAATCCCAAAAATTCCACTTGCATCAGGTAACATTAATTAGGCACTCTCACATCATTGGCCTGAGTAACTCGCTGCCTGTCAGTTCCTTAATGATCATATGCTCCAAGGTGCAACCATATTTTGAAAATTAACAAGGAGCTTAGCACTCAAAAATGACATAGGTATTTCCACATCTCGATTTTTCATGTTACTGATGAATAGCAAACAATCAACACGCTAACAGCCGCAGGATAGGGTATAGTTTTTAATACATCCGAAAACTGAAAGGCTAAATGTCAGTGACAAAGGTTAATCATGTTGAAGGGGTGAATTTACACTTCCAGTGTCATAGTTATGATACTGCTCTCAAATTATGAGCTACAGAAAATAGCGAAAATTAGTTTTCTAAATTTAAGTCCATAAATACAATAAGTGTTTAAGTTTGATTGGCAAACTACCCTATTGCCATGCTTTAGGGCTTTGGTCTCAATCTTTTGCAGCTCATCAAGGTGAAGGATACCATTGTTGAGAATGGAATAATCCAACTTTGGACAGCAACTGCCAGCATCAAGAACTCCCATCTTAGATTTATCATAGGCCATGTGCAGAGTGCAATACACTCCTCTCTACTTCTACAACATCTCTTCACAAGTCCAAAGAGTAGGCCGACCACACCTTTCTGGTGAAACATTAGGTCAACAGTGACAAATTCTCAACTGTCTACCATCCTTCCTTTCGGATAAATGTGTATTTTGATCAGCAGCCCAATCGCGTCCTAAAGGGTCTACAAGCCAAACCACTTGGAAACAACCTTAGCTCAGAGAGACAGAAACAATACGGCGGGGTGTCTTCCACAGTTCAAGTGGAAATAGTACAAAAGTTTCACTTCCACACCACTACACTTCAGCAGAATCCGAGTGACAAAATTATTTTCCACTGTATGCTTGTGTAAAATCTGGCTGTCCCTCTTTCCACAGTGCAAAGCATCATAGCTCCTCATGTACATGTCACATTTTTTTCAAATAGGGAGGGCCAGGGGTGGTGGGTGGCAACACTTACATGAGTCAGTTATGGATTTCCCTTGAGGGCGGGCTTACAGTTGAAGCATAGCCTCCTTGCAGAATCAACCCATATGCACATCAATACTTCATCCAACACTGCTGATGGGAACAAAGGTCATCTTTCACCTCTCAACTAACAACAAATTCTATCCACTTCAGTGGATGGTTCTTTTTGCAATCCACATGATGCTGCTGGTAGTGCTTGTCCCTCCTTCATCTATGGGTGTTCATTTCCACCTAATTAGCTAATCACTTAAATCATACACTTCTTATATCTTTGAAATGCGTTTGCCACTGTTTCTGATGGAAGTGTAAAAAGAGATGGCTAATAAAATCTGCACGGGAAGCAGAGCCATATGGTATTTTACGCTGACAGTTGTATGCTAAGTAACTACATTGTAAATTTGTGCTGACTTTAACATGCATTTAAATAGATACTTAACAGTAAAGGAAACAATCAGATAGGAGACTGTGAAGGCATCAACAATTTTGTGGACTAACAGCTACAGAAACCCTACCAGTCCATTTTTGAGTCTCATTCTTGAATGTTCCTTAGGTTCAGGAGGCTTGCGATGTTTGCCCTGTATACTCCTGCACTCAAAGCTGTACCCACCATAACTGAGCTGCTACCTCATTCACAACTCCTCCTGAATGAAATAAAATAAAATTACGTGAGAAGAATCGTGGGACTCATTTAATATTGCTCGTTGCCTGTGCAAGCCAGCACAGACTTCATCATGCTTCGAAATATTGAAAGCATGTTTAGGAACACACTCAAATATGTACTGTGTCCTGACCAACCAACATCACTAGATCAAATTATCTGGTCATTGTCTCATTGTTGGTTGTGGGATCTTGCCACGTGCAAATTTGCTGCCATGTTTCTTACATTGCAGGAGTGATGACACTTCAAAAGTATTTCATTGGCTTTAAAGTGCTTTGGACTGTCCTGTTGAGCAGTTTTAATGTACTAGTAAGGGCAAAAGGAGTGATGTTTTAATGATTGCAAGTTGTCATCTTCATTATCGCATTCTAATTGTGATATTAAAATTTTATTAATGCACTGAAACTGAAGATTTTTCCTTTAAAAAAAAAGCTGGGACTGCAATAATTAAAGCACTGACCTCTATATGAAACTTTGAACAAAATAATTGCTTCTCATCCTAACTCAGACACCTTGCATAATTCATTAACATGATGCTTGTGGCACATATTCATAATAAACTCTTAAGATTCATGCTTTGAATATTTATGAGAAGTCATGTTAAAAATGAGTACTGCAGTGGGTGAGATTAGTGGTTTTCAAACTTGTGTGGGAGACGTTTTGTGAGGACTGATATGCTCCCAGATCTTGCTCACAAATATTGACACACTCCCACAGACCCTCTGCCTAGCTTCTGAAGAACTGTCACAGCTTCCCAAACGGAGCAGTTATATCTCTGAAGAAAATGTTTTAGTAGACAGCAAGGTAGGTAATGTTCGGCAAGTCAATATAACACATCACAAAAATCCAAGAACCTCAACAGGCCAGCACCTGAAAACCTCGAGGTCGAAACTTTAACGTCATTTCACAGGTGCAAAAAGGACCAATTTTGGGGCGCAGTGCCCTGGGCTCCAAGGCGGCTTAAACACAGCATTGGGTTGGGGCAATTTTCAGCAAACTGAGACAGCCGCCTAAAACGGATATTAAGCACCTTGCATATCTTAACGAGCAACATAATGCTGCATGATCCTTTACTGAAATTGGATTGCTCTGAGTAGATGAAGCCGAGATCAGGTTTTCGGGATGTAGAGACAACCTAGCCAGTGGTCCTAACCAAAAAGATGAATAATTAGTTTTCACTCTTCCTCCCAAGTCCACAGTACCTCAACTGGCTGTAATTGTAACCCACATCTCTAGCAGCTGGCCTGAACTGCATGTTCCATCAGGCAAGCTGCTTGTGGAGGGGGAGAGGTCGCTGGCAGCTTGACCCGACTGTTTAGATCAAGGCCAAAGGCCAAATTTGTGCCATCTTTGGGCCTCCATCCTTTCATGTAGGGATAATTCCTTGCATCCATTTGCCACTTTAAATTTGGCCTCAAGGAATTTCCAGGGCTTCCCTTTTTCCTCCAGGACTTTAGGGGATGGGAGGGGGGGCGGTAAAAGGCTTCTCTGTGAGGGGCACCAGTTACAAGTGAAAAATTGGGCAATCTCAACTCAGTTCCTAATGGTCACTGAGCCAGCTGTAGCTTAAAATCACTCACACATCTGTTTAAAGTAGTATTTTCATTCAGAGAAGCCAGAAGGATGTCTGATGTAGGAAACAGTGATTCATATTGTCACATTAGAACATGGGTCTCCACCCTCTAGGTCTTTATAAGGTGCACATAGATGCACCCATGGTGCCGAGGGAGCCAAGTGTGAAGTTTAAATCTATGTTCCCAATCATTTGCATATGTCTCAAGTTTAACAAACTGGTTTAGAATTTATCCCCTAATGAGGTGACAGCCCTTTCCTAATAACCAGGTCCACAAAATTCAAATCTAAGAAAGCAGTAAGAAATAAGCATCCAACTTAGACTGAGTTACCAGAGCTCAGAGGCTGCACACGGTCCACTGGACGGCACTACAATAACCATTCTGCCTTTCTGATTTTGGGGGTTAGATACACATCACTGAGACAAATTAGAGGGAATTCTATTCTGCACTTAGCCAGGGGAATAATGCTGACAATGAATTCTACATTAGCCCAACCTCTCCTTATAAAAGACTTGCATTTATATAGCGCCTATTATGACCTCAGGACATCACAAAAGTGTTTTACAGCCAATTAAATGCTTTGAGAAATGTAATCACTGTTGTTAATGGAGAAATGTGGCAGCCAGTCTGTGCACGGCAATGTGAATTATCAAAATTTGTTCTTAGTGATATTGATTAAGGGATAAACATTGGCCAGGACACCAGGGAGACCTGCTCTTCTTCTAAACAGTGCCACGGGGTCTTTTACTTCCGCCTTTAAGAGCAAACCTTGGCTTAACAGCTCATCCGAAACACAGCACTCAGCACAGTAGTGGAGTGTCAGCTCAAGTATCTGGAGTGGGACTTGAACCCACAGCCTTCTGACTTGGAGGCGACAGTGCTATCCACTGAGCCATGTGTGATGTAGATAAAATTCAAAAATTCAAACAAAAATTCAACCACTAAATAATATTATTTCACTAATATTGATACTAATATTCAACCACGAGAACATCGAGCCATTGATAAAAAAATCCTCCCCGCATAAATATGATTAAAATATGATACCGGTGGAATAGCAGGTTTGCACCGAGGAATTCCAGCATCAGGAATAGCCAATCTCAGCTGCAAAATAAATCAAAAGTTACGTGTGGCCAAGGCACAAGTCCCAACCTGTGCTAGGCTTCTAGAATGGGTGTGACAGCAGAATCAGGAAGGAAGCAGATTCCCACCCAGCTCAAAGGCAACAATTTGGAGACAGACCCAATCACTCCCAATTGGAAGGACAGGCAAGGTAAGTCTCCACTAGGCTAAGGTGTGACTTCTTTAATCAAATCTGGAAAAACACTCAAAATCAAGCTGCTCACTGTCTCGACTGTTATGGAACCAACGTCGGGCCAGAAACAGCTAAATTCTACAATATTGCTACTCAGGCCAGTACTGTAGAACTTCAATTGTCAACATAAATCTGTCATTATAAGGTTAGAATGCCTTATTAATCTTTTGACCTTCTAACTACAGGATACTATTATCAGTAAATAATGAGAAATGTCAAATTATTGGGAGGATAAAGTTTAAATCTATATGATGTGCATTAAGCTCCAGGGTATGCACTTAATGCAGCCCAATCTTTACCCGACACTTATAATCAGTTGTGGTAGATATTGAGAGTGTATATGCACACATCAAGTTAGTGTTGATACTTTCTGCTTGAAGATGGCCTTATAACGACATTAGGTGAGGATAAGATCCTGTATCCTCGCAATCTCCGCTAACATTCTTTTCAAGGTTTACATGGGAATTAAGAAAGAACTGGAGTTTATGAAATGCCTTTCACAACCCACAACACTTCCAAGCCAATGAATTCATTTTGAAGTGTAGTCACTGTTTATACAAACAAACACAGCAGTTAATTTGTACACAGCAAAGTCCTTAAAAAAAAAATAAGACAAATGGCCAATTAATTTGTTTTAGTTGGCATTGGTTCAGGGATATATGCCACCTAGCAACAATGGCCATTTGAGATTGGGCACTTGGTGCCCGTGATATCATACCCCAACAAAATGTTAATGTTTTTAAGGGGCAGGAAGAAGATTCGTAAGGAAAAAAACTCTTAATAACAATATCCACTAAGAAAAATTACAAGATTGGAATCATACAGCACAAAAGGAGGTCATTTGGATCATCTTAACTATGCCAACACAATGGATAAGATAATAGACAAGCCCTGACAGTCAAAGATAAACTGGGTCTCTAAACCTTGTGAACAAGAAAGGTACAAGATTCAATTTTTGTTCTCTGTTGTATTAACCTATCTCAGCAGGAGTAATGGAAGGGGCATCGAAATTGGACGGAAGGGAAAATTAGTCAGGGTTCCTGCTGCTCCAGAGCCATATGCAACATTCCTTACCAGAAGTGTGCATGTGCAGACAATGGATAACATCAAGAACAGGCTTGGCTGTTGACATTCAATAGGCTGCTGGCGCTTACTGTTGTGTCCTGTGCATAAACAACAGTCCCTTAAGCGAGGGTTCAAATGATGACTGTTGCTCTTGGATTTGTGCCCCAGTGAGAGGTTAAGTCCTTAATGGGATTGGGGGAAAACTGGGGGGGGCACGGAAGAGGGGGACAAAACAAACAGAATCCTTCAAAACAAGCAACCGTTTTGTTCAGGTTGATGATGAGGATGGTAGTGAACTTTCAGCCTAATCCACTCCAAACACTTAACATCACTGCATTATTCCATGCTATATATGAGCTTGTTAGACTAAATCATTAAAAAGCACTATGGCAGAAGCATTATTTTTTGATCAGGTTCAGCATGTTAAATGTGCAATCGTTCAAAAATTCCACAAGTTCCTATCACTTGTTCACACCGATTGTGTCCAGCACATCCTGATGTTTTCCTAATGACACAAAGGAGTGAATCATTACCATTTACCTTCCTTTAGAGACCCAAGTGTGGTAGTTTAGAGTGTGGAATTGTTGTCAGCTCTCCACTGTGCCTTAGACCAGAAGCAGTTGGTACAATTGGCTGGGCAGCCACTGTATTTGATGATATTAGAATCCCTCTACCAAGAGCAGGTCTGCCGGAAAAAAAGCATCAGACGACCTCAAGCCAACCCTATTCATCTGTTCCAGCTGCGGAAGGGGCTACCACCCATGAGTCGGCCTCTACAACCACAACAGAATGTTCAATTCAGAAGTGACATATACCCTGGGCGCAGTTCATCATCTCCCTGGACAGAGAGATGCCTAACTAACGCACAGAAACAGACTATTTGACCCAACCAATCCATGCCAGCAAACAATCCCCCAACGCCCGCAAGGTTTTGAATCAGAGACCTTCCGTGTCGAGGTCACCACAACCACGACACTACGGAAATGATGTGAAATTAGTCTAGCGCCCAGCTGGGAACTGATAATTGCTCCCAACAGCAAGGGGGAGTCCTGGGACTTGTCAGCTGGCTGGAGCTCATAAACTTCACCCCCTGCCTTAATGCACTTCTCAGCCAGTTAGCAGCACTTCCATATTCACATTTCCCTCCAGCTCAATTCTTAATGCGAAATCCATGCCTCGGTTCTTTAGATTACCAGCACCAATTCTTATAGAAGGCAGGCAGTCTGCTCAAAGGCATTGGCCACTGCCATTTTATAACTAGCTGGCAATGAGGAAATATGTGGCCTCTGAATCCCTTGCTTCCATTGACAATTCAACAGATCTACCCACCAACCTCCAAAGTGCGTGGGGGGGGGGGGGGGAGAGATCATCATCTAGCACTTAAAAAGCTCTCAACTCAATTCAGTTCATAGCATTTACCTGTGGATTTGAAGGTTCTAGGTTCAACTTCCACATCATAAATTTAAATTTATAATGTAGGCCAACACCACAATGTAGGACCAAGACAGTGTTGGCTGAATTGTGTGCTTCAGAATGAGATGTCAAAACTGAGAAGCTGTTCCAATGCTCCTGATGAACATTAAGAATCTCACAGCAACACTTGAAGAAGAGGACTCACACAGTGCCTTTGCCAACATTCCTCCCTCAGCCAAGCCCTCCACAACACATACTAACTGGTCACACAGCTCAATGCTATTTGCCGCAAGTATCACAGAACAGTTGACATGTTTGCTTAGTTAAGCACTCAGTGGACTCCTAAATTCAACACTTAATTTCAATACTAATACAAGTTTTATGTTTACACACAAAACCTGCCCTGACAGATAAATCATTGAGCTGATTATTATAACTATTTTAATCATAATTCCAAATTAATCTGCCAGTTTCTTTTTTAAAACAAGCCTTTAAAGCTGTCTACCTATATACTGAGTAGAGGGGCAGGGGTGGTCTATGTCGTGCTGCAACTGAAAAAGCTGCCTAAGCTATTTACAAACATTATTTGCAAATAGGCTGGTCCCCCAACCTTTCTTACCAAATTATATCAGGCAGAACCTCTTAAACCTTACTCAAAGCAAGTAAGGATAACCGCCCGCCCCCCCAACCCAACCCAATCCAATCCAATCCAACCCCACCCCAAAATCTGACAAACAGTTCAATTATTGTTTCAGCCCAGGAGTCGAGCACAAAAATCTAGGCCGACACTCCAGTGCCAGTACTGAGAGAGTGCTGCCCTGCCGGAGGTACTGTCTTTTGGATGAGACCGAGGCTCCCATCTGTCCTTGCAGGTGGACGTAGAAGGTCCCCAGCACATTATATCCAAGGAAGAGCGGCAGGGGATTTACCTCCCGGCACCCTGGCCAATATTTATCATTCAAACCAACATCCCTGCGCGGTCATGGTCACACCGCTGTCTGTGGGAGCTTGCTGTGCGCAAACTGGTTGCTGTGTTTCCGACTTCACAACAGTGGCCGCGCTCCAAAAAAAAAGGAAGCGTTTCACTGGCTGCAAAGGCTGCTTTGGGATATCCTGATGCTGTGAAAGGTGCTATATAAATGAAAGTCTGTCCTTCAGGAGAAAAATCTCACACACACACACACACACACAAATCATTTAAAATTTCTCTGGAGATGAGGTTTTAAGGTGCCCCAGCCCTGGGCAGTAGTTGGTGTGGGTGGCCCGTGCCCTCTTGGTGATGTTTTAATTCCTCTTTAATTTGAAGGCTCGAGGCTCCCCCGTGGAGACAAAGCTGCGGCTCAGGCCGTTGTCAGGCAGCCGAATCCCGGCCCACAGCCGCCATCCCCTCCCCTCCCCTCCCCTCCACTCCACCCCACCCCCGGACATCCGCGCCCCTCAAACAACAACGCGCGAACCCCAGGCACAACGGCTTCTTACCCCCCGTGCGAGAGGTTCCCTCCTCCTGCTGCCTGGCCGGGGACGGCGGGACACACACACAGCCAGCCGCCTGTTCCTGCCGAGACTCCGGGCGGACTGAGGCCCTGCCGGCCGCCGGCACTCCCGGGCTCCGCCTCCCGCGGAGGCCGGGAGAGGCGCGCCTGCGCAGGAGCTCCCCCGCCTCCTTTACCCTTTCCCCAGCAAGCCGGGAGAGGCGCGCCTGCGCAGGAGCTCACCCCCACTTCCCGCAGGCCGGAAGAGGCGCGCCTGCGCAGGAGCTCACCCCCACTTCCCGCAAGCCGGGCAAGGCGCGCCTGCGCAGAAGCGCCAGTGAGTGGCTCACTCAGAGCAGCAAATCCCTCATCCAGAGGTAGTAAGAGACTTGCATACTGGCACTAATATCATCAATAAATAATAATAAATATCCTTTAAATGATAATGAAACGCACTCAATTAAAAAAGACCCCCACATGCAGCTTAACCTATCATGAATACCAATGACATGTGAAACAGAAAATAACAATTCGGTCCATAATATGGAAACTTGGAAAGTAAAATTGCAATTTGACTCTATTGCGATAGTTTTTAAAAGCAAAACACACAACTCTATTAATTCTTTATCCATGGCAAAATCCTCAGACACGGACGCACTAACTGTAAATTCCAAAAAGGAGAGAACAGAATTTTGCAGTCAGTGTTGTAGGCAATCTGCAATTATACAGTGCTACATTATTACAGGCATAAAGGTTTTAATTGTATGGATACATCAACAGCACCAAAGAGCCCTAAAAGAGCTGAGGTCAATGGGGATGAAGGACAAAACCCTCCTATAGCTGACTATAATCAGAGGAATATGGTCATGATTATCCATGAATGAGTATTACAGCCCCAGGACAGTGCTGCAGGAATTTCCCTTGGCCAAAACATCTTCAACTATTTCATTTCCCATCAGATCAAGAATGGGGATATTCGCTAACAATGCCACACTGTTTGGTTTCATTCACAACTCCCCTGACAATCACTGACACTGAAGTTCAATTGAAGCATTCATAAGGGAATTGGACCATTATCTGAAAAGGAAGAATGTGCAGGATTGCAGGGAGAATGACACTAGTTAAATTGCTCATTCAAAGAGCCAGTGCAAATGCGATGGACCAAGTGGCCTCTTTCTGTGCTGTAACAATTCTGTGACAATGAAGCAGCCCCTGCAAGGCTACTACAGGACCAGGATAATGACCAGACTCGGCTGAAGCAGGTCGTCACATTCTGTAGCCATAGCAGAGCTGACTCATTTGAGTCTCAGCTAGTATAAATACAGGGGCCTCTAGTGTGACTTTCACTGAGCGTCACTTGACAGAGTGAGCAGCAGGGAGTTTGGTGAGTGAGCGAGTTAGGGGAAGGAGGTGCTCCTTTCTTTTTCTACCTTATTTAGCCGACAGAATTTGGTTCTTACTTTGGTACATAGGAAGAAGCTAATTGGTGACTAACTGGTAAGTTATTCTACTTATAATAAAATTTAAGTAAAGTTAAGTTGTGGCAGGGAAGCTCAGATGAGTTGAATGTACATCCTGTGGTATGTGGGAAGCCATGGATGCGCCACGTGTCCTAGACAAATGCATCTGCAGGAAGTGTCACCAGCTGCAGAAGCTTGAGCTCCATCTTCGGAACTTGAGTGGCAACTGGAGTCACTATGGTGCCTTTGTGAGGCAGAGAAATGCATGTTTAGGGAGGTAGTCACACCACAGGTTAGGAGCATACAGGCAGAGAGGGAATGGGTGACCACCAGGCAGTCTAAGAGAACCAGGCAGGTAGTGCAGGAGTTCCCTGAGTCTATCTTGCTCACTAACTGGTTTTCCATTTTGGGTACTGGTGAGGGTGATGATTCCTGGGAGGAGTGCAGCAAGGTCCAAGTCCGTGGCACCACAAAGAAAAAGAGTGGAAGAGCAAAAGTGATAGGGGATTCCTCAGTTAGGGGAACAGGCAGGTGTTTCGGGGTAGGTGACATAGATAGGAAGATGGATGAAGTCATGAAATCAGATTTTAGGGAGTTAGGAAAGGAATTAAAAAGCAGGACTTCAAGGTTACTCCCAGTGCCACGTGCTAGGGAGCAAAGGTATAGGAGGAGTATAGGAGGATTGAGCAATCGCACATGTGGCTGGTATTGGAAGGAGGGCATCAGATTTCTGAGGCATTTGGGCCAGTTCTGGGGCAGGTGGGACCCATATAAGATGGACGGGTTGCAATTTAGCAAGACCAGGGTTAACATCCTTGCAGGGAGATTTGCTAGTGCTGATGAGGAGGGTTTAAACTAGATTGGCAAGGGGGTGGGAACCTGAGAGGGAACTCAGATTGGAGGGAAGCAAAACTGGTAACAGGAAGTAGAAAAGTAGTAAGTGAAATTAGAAAGCAGATGAAGCGAAGGCAAACATCAAATAGGATCAGAATGTGGAATAATGTTAAAAAGACAAAATTAAGGGCACTCTATCTGAATGCACGCTGCATTTGCAACAACATAGATGCTTTGAAGGCACAAATATAGAGGTAAATGGGCATGATTTAATTGCTATTGCAGAGAAGAGGTTACAGGGTAACTGAGACTGGCAACTGAATATTCAAGGATATTCGTCATTTATGAATGATAGACAAATAGGAAAATGAGGTGGGGTAGTGCTGTTAATAAGGGCTAAGATCAGTACATTAGTGAGAGTGGATCTTAGATTGAAAGATCAAGACATAGAATCAGCTTGGCTGCAGCTAAGAAACAGCAAAGGGCAGCAGACATCGGTAGGGGTTATTCATAGGCCACCAAACTGTAGTGGTAATGTTGGGCACGGTATAAATCAGGAAATTAAAGCTGCATGTAACATGGGTAACACAGTAATAATGGGCGACTTCAATTTACATATAGACTCGGTAAACCAAATTAGCAACAACGCTATGGGGGATGAATTCCTGGAATGTGTACGAAATGGGTCTCTGGAGCTGCATGTTGAAGAACCAACTAGGGATCGGGATAATTTAGGTTTAGTATTATGTAATGAGAAAGGTCTAAACAATAACCTTACTGTAAAGGAGCCTTTAGGAAATAGTGACCATAATGCGATAGAATTTTACATGAAGTTTGGAAATGATATAGTTCATTCTGAAACTAGTGTCTTGAATCTGAACAAAAGGAACTATGAAGGTATGAGGGGCAAGTTGGCTATGATAGATTGGGAAAATACATTTAAAAATTTGACAGTAGACAGGTAGTGGCTAGTATTTAAAGAAGTATTATATGGTCTACTACAAATATACATTCCTCTGAGGCATAAAAACCCAACAGGAAAAGTGAATCAAACGTGGTTAACAAAAGAAGTTAAAGATTGCATTAGATCAAAGGAAGTGGCTTATAAGGTTGCCTAAGCGACAGCAATCACTGTATGATAGAATTTCATGTTCAGCTTGAAAGTGAAAAGTGTGTGTCCATAACTAGTGTTCTAAACCTAAATAAAAGTAACTGTGAGGTTATGAAGGCAGAGCTGGCTAAGGTGAACTGGGAAATTAGGTTAAAAGGTAGGAACAGTAGAGTTGCAGTGGGAGACTTTTAAGGAGATACTTAATAACTCACAGCAAAGATTTATCCCAATGAGAAAGAAAGCCTCTTTGAGAAGGATGCATCATCCATGGCTAAATAAGGAAGTCAAGAATAGTTATAAATTGAGAGAAACACTGTGCAAATCTGCAAAGATTAGTGGTAGGTCAGAGGATTGGACAGAACCAGCAAAGAATGCTTTCTGCCTCTTTATTATCTTTTTAATCAGAGTATGAGAGAAAGCTAATTAGTAATGTAAAAGCAGAGAGTAAGAGTTTGTACAAGTATTTGAATAGGAAAAGAGTAACTAAAGCTAGTATTGGTCCTCTAGAGAGCGAGTCTGGGAACTGATAATGGAAAATAAAGAAATGGCGGAGGCACAGAACAGGCATTTTGTGTCTGTCTTCACGGTAGACAACTTAGGAAACTTCCCAAAGATAATTGAAAATCAAGAGGGGATAGGGGGGGATGAACTTAAAACAATCACCACCACCAGGGAAAAGTTGCTAGGAAATCTATTAGACCTAAAGGCTGGATGGCCTGCATCCTAGGGTCTTAAAAGAAGTGGCAGCACAGATAGCAGATGCATTGGTTATAATCTTCCAAAATTCCTTAGATTGTGGAAGGGTCCCAGCAGATTGGAAAATAGTGAATGTAACACCTTTGTTCAAGAAAGGAAGAAGACAGAAAGCAGAAAACTATAGGTCAGTTAGTTAGCCTAACACCTGTGATAGGGAAGGTGCTAGAATCCATTATTAAGGAGGTTATAGCAGGATACTTAGAAAATCATAATGTGATCAGACAGAGCCAACATGACTCTGTAAAAGGGAAATTGTGTTTAATTAATCAATTAGAGTTTCTTGACGAAGTAACATACAAGTTGGATAAAGGGGGAAAATTGGTAGGTGTGTATACTTGGATTTCCAAAAGGCATTTGATAGGGTGTCACATCAAAGGTTACTACACAAGATGAGAGCATGTGGTGTAGTTGTTAATATATTAGCATGGATGAAGGATTGGTAAGCTAACAGGAAGCAGAGACTAGGGATAAATGGATATTTTTCGCATTGGCAAGCTGTAACTAGTGGAGTGCCACAGGGATCAGTGCTGGGTCCTCAAGAATTTACAATCTATATCAATTGCTTGGATGAAGGGAACAAATATATGGTAGCTAAATTTGCCAATGGTACCAAGATAGATAGGAAAGTAAGCTGTCAAGAGGAGGTAGAGAGTCTGCAAAGGGATATAGACAGGTTAAATGAGTGGGCAAAAATTTAGCAGATGGGGTATAACATGTGGACCAGTCCATTTTGGCAGGAAGAATAGAAAAGCAGCATACCATTTAAATGAAGAGAGATTGCAGAACTCAATGGGACAGAGGGATCTGGATGTCCTGGTACATGAGTCACAAAGTTAGTATGCAGGTACAGCAAGTGATTAGGGAGACCAATTGAATGTTCGTATTTATCGCAAGAGGGGTAGAATATAAAAGTGGGGAAGTTTTACTGCAGCTGTACAGGGCCTTGGTGAGACCACATCTGGAGTACTATGTACAGTTTTGGTCTCTTTATTTGAAAGAAAAAGATATTAATGCTTTAGAAGCAGTTCAGAGAAGATTCACTCGACTTATCCCTGGGATGAAGGGCTTATGAAGAAAAAAGCAAAATACTGCAGATACTGGAAACCTAGAACAAAAACAAAAATACCTGGAAAAACTCAGCAGGTCTGACAGCATCTGTGGAGAGGGATACAGTTGACATTTCGAGTCCGTATGACCCTTCATCAGAACCAAGACATATAGAAATGAGATGAAATATAAACTGGTAGAAGGGGGGTGGGACAGGAGAGCTTGATAGGGGGAATAGCTTATGAAGAAAGGTTGAACAGGTTGGGCCTATACCCATTGGAGTTTAGGAGAATGAGAGGTGATCTTATTGAAACATAAGATCTTGAGGGAACTGGATCGGGTGCATACCAGAAGGATGTTTCCTCTTGTGAGGGAAAACTAGAACTCAGGGACATAGTTTAAGAATAAGAGTTCTCCCTTTTAAGACAGAAATGAGGAGAATTTTTTTCTCCGAGGGTCATTAGATTGTGGAACTCTCTTCTCCAGTAGGTAGTGAAGACTAAGTTAGACAGATTTTTGTGAGACAAGGGTAGTGGGGGAGCAGACAGGGAAGCGGAGCTGAAACCAGATCAGCTATGATCTTATTGAATGGTGGAGAAGGCTGGAAAGGTCGACTGGCCTACTCCTGCTCCCAAGTCCATTGTTTCTGTGAGGAGGAATTTCTTCACTCAGCGGGTGGTGAATCTTTGGAATTCTCTACCCCAGAAGGCTGTGGAAGCTCTATCATTGAGCATACTCAAGACAGAAATTGATTGGTTTCTGGAGACTAATGACATCAAGGGATATGGGATAGCGCAGGAAAGTGGCGTTGAGGTAGATGATCAGCCATGATGTGATTTTTAAAAAAATTTGTTCCTGGGATGTGGGAAACGCTGGTTAGGCCCAGCATTTATTGCCGCCATCCCTGATTGCCCTTGTTCCGAGGGCATTAAGAGTCAACCACATTGCTGTGGGCCTGGAGTCACATGGAGGTCAGACCAAGTAAGGACAACAGATTTCCTTCCCTAAAGGACATTAGTGAACCAGATGGGTTTTTACAACAATCGGCAATGGTTTTGTGGTCATCATTAGACTTTTAACTCCAGATTTTTGTTGAATTCAAATTTCACCATCTGTCGTGGCTGGGATTTGAACTTGGGTCCCCAAAGGATTACCCTGGGTCTCAGGAATACTAGGCCAGTGACAATACCACTATGCCATTGCCAGAGCAAGGCTTGATGGGCCAAATGGCCTACTCCTGCTCCTATGTTCCTATTCATGCTACACAAGTGGTAGGCAATGACCATCTTCGACAGGAGAAAAACCAACCACTGCCTCTGACCATCAGCAACATCCATGTTGAATCCTCCACAAATCAACATTTTGGGATGCCTATAGACTAGAAATGTAACTGGACCAGTCAACAGCACTGTGCCTGTGAGGAGGACAGAGCTGGAAACCTGTTAGTGAATCTTTAGAAGTCTCCACCCCAGAGGACTATGAAGGCTGCCATTGAGTATATTCAAGATAGAGATCAATAAATTTCTAGATATTAAAGATATCAAGGGATAGCGGGATAGTGCAGGAAAATGGTGTTGAGATAGATGATCAGCCAGGATCTGGTTGAATGCGGGGGGCAGGCTTGAGGGGCCAGACAACCTGCTCCTATGTTTCTAACTCTTCACTTCAACAAGCAATCACCAAATAATCACCATTCCTGTGGATAGGCACAGCCATAATAACACTCAACAGACTCAGTACTATCCAGGAAAGAACAGTTTATTTGATCAGTACACTGGCTATTGATGCAATGTGGCTGCATTACATACTATCTACAAACGGCAGCAACTCATAGCTCTGTGACCTCTACCACTGAAATGGACAAAAGCAGCAATGTAACGGGAACAGCATTATGAACAAGTTCTTTTGTAAGGCACACGTTGTCCTAACTTGGACAAAATCATCATTCCTTCAATGACACTGGATCATGATCCTGAAATTCCTTACCCAACGACATGATGGAAGCATTGTTACTAGACCACGGCAGTTCAAGAAAGGCCACCAGTGTTCAGGGTAACCAGGGATGGGCAACAAGTGTGGCATTGTCAGTACTGCCCACATCTCGAGAACAAATTTTAAAATTGGCATAGTGCTGAAGTTTGAGAAGTCACTGACCTAAGGACCATAGCATAATCAGCATCAATTGGAGAATATTTGACTAAGCAAATACATTACTGTAAATTTCACATGGGTGTTTTTACCAGCTTGAACTCAGAGGTCAGTTTAAGCTGCACTTTTACATCCTCAAACAGAAAACAGTGCTGTTATACCAATAACCTGTGCAGTAACCATTACTCCCACTTCACTTTGAGTCAGCTGTGACAATTTTCCAGAGTCACATAATTACAGACTTTATACTGCAGCCAAAGTAACCTAATTTCAAAGGAAGCCGAATTACTTTGGGCTGGTCATTCGGTGGAAAAGGTATTTTAAGGGTTATGTTTTCATCACAAGAATAGAATCGTACTTGGAGTATTGTCGGAAAAGTTATCCATGATACATCCAACAACATCTAGAGGCATAGATTACAAAAGTAGGGAGGTCATGTTGGAGTTGTATAGAACCTTGGTGAGGCCACAGCTGGAGTACTGTGTGCAGTTCTGGTCGCCGCATTATAGGAAGGATGTGATTGCACTGGAGGGGGTGCAGAGGAGATTCACCAGGATGTTGCCTGGGATGAAACATTTAAGTTATGAAGAGAGGTTGGATAGACTTGGGTTGTTTTCGTTGGAGCAGAGAAGACTGAGGGGCGACATGATCAAGGTGTACAAGATTATGAGGGGCATGGACAGGGTGGATAGGGAGCAGCTGTTCCCCTTAGTTGAAGGGTCAGTCACAAGGGGACATAAGTTCAACGTGAGGGGCAGGAGGTTTAGGGGGGATGTGAGGAAAAACTTTTCTACCCAGAGGGTGGTGACGGTCTGGAATGCACTGCCTGGGAGGGTGGTGGAGGCGGGTTGCCTCACATCCTTTAAAAAGTACCTGGATGAGCACTTGGCATGTCATAACATTCAAGGCTATGGGCCAAGTGCTGATAAATGGGATTAGGTAGGTAGGTCAGGTGTTTCTCACATATCGGTGCAGACTCGATGGGCCAAAGGGCCTCTTCTGCACTCTGTGATTCTGTGATCACCATTTTGAATGCTTGTTTATTGGACACCATCTTTTAATTTCAGGTGGCAAAACTGCGGCGTTAAATGTCGAAAACAGAAACCAGGGCTGGAATTTTCCGGCCCCATTGGCATCGGGCATCATGGTGGGTGGGGGTGAAAATATGGTGGCAAGGCCAAAAATCGGTTTCACACTGTGGTGAAACCAGTTTGCAATCGTCCACTCCACCCGTCAATGGGGGACTGCATTTCCCGTCGTTGCCTGTCCAGAACCTAATTTCAATATTTTAACATCTCTTTACCAGCCCTGCTCACCAGAAACATCCCCCTCCGTCAAATTTACCACCCACATCGACATGACTTCAGAACGGCGTGCTTCATGACTGCCTTTAAAGGGCGGCACCTGGCGACCTGAGCTTTGAGGGGGACTCGGAGGTGAGCGCACACAACCTTGTGCAGCGCTCGTGAGCCGCGCTTATAGAACATCAAGGAAGAGGCGCCGCACATTTGCAGGGGGCCACAGGCAACTTGCTTTTTCTCAGCTGGCTTTCGGTGCGTTGCTGGGGTAAGGGAGCACAGGCCGAAGGAGGTACTCAAACAGGTGCTGGGGGAGGAGGTGAGGGAAGCGGCCACGCACTTGGAAAGGTTTATCAAAAGTGAGCATTCTTCCACAGCTGAGACTGTTCAGCAGCAGCTGCATTGACAGGCGTGGGGTCGGACCTCTGAAGCTTTTCTGCCCACTCAAGCAACACAAGAGCATGAAAGTGCCACCCAAATGCTCCAGAACTTTTCACCCCTTGGGCACAGATTGCAAATGAATGTGTGTTTTAGGGGGCAGCAGAACAATTGGCCAACTGGACAAGTTGTAGAATCCCCTGGCGAAAGGTGGACATGACGCAGTCACTAGTGGAGGCTTCACAGCCCCTCGCAATGTCCTTATTAAAGTTTGGACCAGTATCCATCATGGTTCGAGCTAACAGCGCAGCCTTGCAGTGCGGTTTAGGAGAATGCCTGCCCTGGAGGTGGGTGGGGTTACGGACTGCCATGAAGTGTACCACACACTGGCCATCCAGGTGGTAGACAGCACTCTCCTGCATGCATGAAGGGGCCTTCAGACGTAACCAAGAGAGGTTCTTAAGACACATACACTAACCCACGTGTCTCTCTCTTTGATCCTGCAGGAGAAGAACATCAGGATCACAAAGCCTGGTGATTTAGCGGTATGCCTCATGGCTTACAGGGAGCAGAGAAGATGAAGATGAACAAGAAGAAGAAGAAGAAGAAGAGAGCGGTGGAGGTACCTGGATCGGCAAAGGGAGGAGCTCCTCCCTCAAGATGAAGGGGTGGCAAGGCCTGCTGCGCACGCAGTTGAAGATTCAGAGTGAGTCGTTGTTCACAGGTGGCTCCTTAGGCCCAGGACCTATAGAAGGCGCCTGTCATTCCTGCAGATGACTGAGAACTAGTGTCGCCAAAGACTGGGCATGTCCAGGGAACTGGTCGGTCACATCTGCCACCTGCTGCAGGATTTGGCACCACGGGGACAGAGGGATCCACTGCCAGTGGCCGTGAAAGTGGCCACGGCACTCGTGGCTGATGATGCCCGTGCGGCAGCCTCAGGCTGCAGCAGAGCGACGGTATTACGAGGCTCATGCCGCGACCCAGACTTTGGTGGAGCAAACCATAGGCATTCTGAAAATGAGGTTCCGGTGCCTCAGCAGGTCCGGTGGAGCCCGGCAATACCGCCCCCAGAGGGTGTCGCGCATCATCGTCACTTGCTGCACCCTCCACAACCTGGCACTGCAACGGGGGGAGGAGTTGGCTGAGGAGGAGATGGAGGAGCTGCACTTCTCCTACGATGAGGAGGATGTCGACGGGACTGACCATAATGATGTCCTCAAAGGCAAGGATGTCAGCGATGAGGCTGTTGCACTGGTCAGATGAGGCAGACCCCCTTGGGAGGCTCTCATAACACAAGATTCGTGGAGGATGATGATGAGATGCAGTGAGGACAGTCCTGACATCCTCACCTTGCATCCGTGAAAGTTTGACTCCTGTGCCGCTGATGGCAGCGCACATACTCTCAGTGCTCAGGCTCATGTCATGGAGACACAGTGGAGGCCCTAATAGTTGCTAGATTCCAGGAGGTTGATAACGATGACAACATGCAGTGAGAACACTCCATAGATGTTCACATTGCCTCTGTGAATGTCTGACTCCTGTCTGGCTGAGGGCAGCTCACCTGTACTCTGTGATCAGAGTCATATCATGGAGATGCAGCCATGAAACTTTAAAAACAAAAAAACTGCGGATGCTGGAAATCCAAAACAAAAAATAAAAAATACCTGGAAAAACTCAGCAGGTCTGGCAGCATCGGCGGAGAAGAGCACAGTTGACGTTTCGAGTCTTCATGACCCTTCAACAGAACTAAGTAAAAATAGGAGAGGGGTGAAATATGAAACTTTAAATACAGCTGATCCTTTGTCAGCCTTCAGGAGCACAGTGTCACCAGACACAGATGGTGATGGGGTGGGGGCCAGCCCCACCTCAAGGTGCTGAGAGCACACAGAGAGAATAACAGAACTCTGTGACGCCTGCCCACAACATTCTGGCAGCAATAACAAGCACCATCGAGGTGCAGGCATCACTTATCCAGTGAGTGTGAAGCCGGACCATCACTTTGGTCTGAAGGTTACCCACTGCACAGGGATAAGGCCCTGGACTGAGTCACCTGCCTTCTACAGAAACCAAGGTTTCACATCTCTGAGTGACATAAACACTGCTCATCATAACAAGGAGCAACAGGCAGGGAGACATTATTGGGAGTTTATTGACAATAGTGAACATTATGTATGTGATTAACTCCTGTGTCCAGGCTGTGCAATTACATCTTCTTAACCTTCCTAACCTGCCGCTTGGTGCGCCCCGGACATCCACAGTAGAGGTGGAGGCAGCCTGCTGACTGCTACGCCCTGTCTGTGATGACCTTGGCGGGCGTCCTCTGGAGGGCTGAGACCTGGAGGGCCCCGGCCTGCTTTCGGGGTCCTGCTGTGTGGAAGTGGCGCCCTCCTCAGCCTGCGGAGCTGGGGCTGCTGGGATGACAGGAAGAGGAGATTCAGATGGCCCAGACACTCCCGGAGTCCCCTGGGTGGATGGCCCCAGGTTGTGCACCTGCTGATCACCTTCCCTATGGGTGCCCCAGGGCCCCGGCTGACTCCTTGAGGAGAAGAGGAAGCTGGAGTGAGATTAAGCTGCCCCGTACCCGTCTTGAGTTGGCACTGCTGGAGGCCAACTATGGCATCAGCAATGGAGTTCAGCCCGCGCAGCAGTGCATGACTGATGTCCTTGACCAAGGTCTCCATGGCGGCCACCATTCTACCTGTGTTGACGTCGGTGTATTGGCATGCCGGCGCTATCACCTCAGACTGAAGGGGAACAGATTCCTCCATCATGCCTTGCAATCTGAGGTGTGCAGCGGACATCCCTTCCTGATATTCCCGCGTTTCCTTTGCAGCTCCAGCAACTGAAGTATGACCGAGTCCAGAGACTGCTCATCTGACTCGGACTCAGCAGATTTCTGGCCTCCAGCAGTCCTCTGAGTGCCGGAAACCTGAGAAGTCCCTGTCTCCGCCTGCTGTGGATCACAGTGCAATGTGCTCACCAGATCGTGAGCCTGAGGCTACTCTAGAACTAGGTCCCACCGAGGCGTGTATCTCTGTGCTGATGGCAGGGGGGTGTGGGTGGGTGCTGTGACAGGTCTTCAATTAGGATGTTTTAACAGATTCTTCTTCCAAGGTGTCTTCGGGGCTTGTGTCAAGGACCTGACATGTGGGCTCCCTCAGTTGCTTCCTAGATGTGCCTGTGAAGTAAGGAGAGATAATTAGTGCACGGCAGGGGACTGCGGAACAGGGGAACTACTCACAGCATGGTTGTCTGATGGATGTTGCACGGCTGGATCCTCACTTGGTTGAGCATTGCCGACCTCACCGTCAGCACAGGGACAGTCCAGATCGTCGCCGCCCAGCTGGATGACTCTATTCTCAAAGTCTGTGAGGACCTTGATGTCGGGCATTCCCCCACCAGTCTGCAACCTCTCCCTCTTGTTGTGTGCCAGCTTGTCCTGCATGAAGACAAATGGAGAGAGTGTAAGCAGGACGCCTGCCAGGCCAGATGAGAAGGATGCCTGGCATGTGTGGGTGGTGAGTGGTGCCATGCAGAGGATGAGAACACGATATGCAGGGCAGTTGAAGGTGAGTGTGAGAGAGTGAATGGTGATGTCCCTTGTACTGGCAGTGAGTGAGACCCCTGTGATGGGTTTGAGAGTTTGTGAGTTGAGAGTAATGAGAAGAGTGACTTACCCTGGCAGGACGGAGGAGATCATTCATCCTCCTTCAGCACTGGGTGGCTGTCCTCTTTTGCAGGGTATTGGTGCTGAGCACCGCTGCCACCACCTCCCGCTGGATTGGTGACCTTGCTTGCTTGTCTTCATCCAGAGCAGGGGTAGAGGACCACACGGCGGGCCTCCACTGCATTCAGTAGGCACCCGAGGGAGGTGTCACTAAATTTGGGGGCAGAACGTTTCCTCCCTTTGGCAGCCATGACTTTGCAGCAGCTTCCGATCCCTTAGCGGGTGCTGGCTCTGTGCCAGGAGCGCCTTTCAATACGGCGTCCAGGTTAATGAAAAGCTGAGCTGACGGCCAATCAGGAGCCGCCCTGCCAGCGATCCGGTGTGTTTCCCAGGAATGCATTATTAATCAGTGCCAGAAATGGGACGATACGACACAAAAGCCCACCATTGTGCCCTGCGGGTAAAACGGCTTTTTCCACAGCTGCTACTGCACTTTGTGCTAATCTGGGACAATTCCATAACCTTCTCTCTCTGCAATGAGGAGGATATAATTAACCTCAGGAATGACAGCATTTCATACAATACGAAAGCAGCAGGGACAGTGGTGTAATGTAGTGGGACTGGTAATCTAACGCTCTGGGGTCACGGGTTCAAAACCCACCACAGCAGCTGGTGGAATTTAAATTCAATTAATAAATCTGGAATTAAAAGCTAGTCTCAGTGATGGTGACCATGAAACTATTGTCAGTTGTCGTAAAAACCCATCTGGTTCACTAGTGTAGGGAAGGAAATCTGCCATCCTTACCTGGTCTGGCCTACATGTGACTCCAGACCCACAGCAATGTGGTTGACTTTTAAATGCCCTCTGAAATGGCCCAGCAAGCCACTCAGTTGTATCAAACCACTACAGAAGAGAAATAAGGAATAAAATTGGATGGACCACCTGGCATTCACCTTGGCACCAGAAACGATATCGGCACACCCAGCCCTGGAAACCCTACAAAATCCTCCTTACTAACATCTGGGGGCTCATACCAAAATTGGTAGAGCAGTTCCACAGGTTAGTCAAGCAATGGTCTGACATCGTCAGTCATACTCAACAAATCATGCCTTACAGAAGATGTCCCAGGCATCACCAGCACCATCCCTGGGTATGTCCTGCCCCACCAGCAGGGCAAACCCCCACAGTGGTATACAGTCAGGAGGGAGTTGACTGGGACTCCTCAACATTGACTCGGAAACCCATGAAGTCTAATGGCATCAGGTCATTCACGGGCAAAGGAAACTTTCTGTTGGTTACCACATACCACACAACCCATCAGCTGATGAATCAGTGCTCCTCCATGTTGAACAGCAGTTGGAAGAAACACTGAGGGTGGCAAGGGCACAGAATGTACTTTGTTTGGGGGACTTCAATGTCCATCACCAAGAGTGGCTCGGTAGCACCACTACTGACCAAGTCATGTATAGCTACTAGGCTGAATCTGCGGTAGGTGGCGAGGGAGCCAACAAGACTTGACCTCACCCTCATCAATCTTCCTGTTGCAGATTGACCTGTCCATGATGGGATTGGTAGGAGTGACCACCAAACAGTCCTTGTGGAGACAAAGTCCTGTCTTCACACTGAGGATACCCTCCATCTTGTTATCTGCCACTATCACTGTGCCAAATAGGATAGATTTTGAACAAATCTAGCAACTGAAAACTGGGCATCCATACTGGGCCTCAGCAGCTGAATTGTATCCAACCACAATCTGTAACCTCATGACCTGGCATACCCCACTCTACCATGTACCACCACCTGCAAGCTCCCCTCCAAGCCACTCACCATCCTGACTTGGAAATATATCACTGTTCCTTCACTGCCACTGGATCAAAATCCTGGAACTCCCTCCCTAACAGCACTGTGGGTGTACCTACACCGCATGGACTGCAGCGGTTCAAGAAGGCGGCTCACCACCACCTTCTCAAGGGCGATTAGGCTTGGCAATAAATGCTGGCCCGGCCACCGATACCCACAACCTGTGAAAGAATAAATAAAACTAGGAAATGCTGGAATTACTCAGCAGGTTAGGCAGCATTTGCGAACAGAGAAACAGAGTTAACGTTTCAGGTTGATGACCTTATGGATGAAATGTAAATGACCTGAAATGTTAACTCTGTTTGCCTGGCCTACTGTGTGTTTCTAGAATTTTCTGTTTTTATTTCAGGTTTCCAGCATCCGCAATATTTTGCTTTTATATTATTGCAGCATTTTGCCTTTTGAGTTAGACTTTGTATAGTCCTATGTCTTCTTTAACATCCTTTTCAATCCATTTTTCAATTAAAATGCAATGGTTTCTGCATTGATGACAAGGCACTCCATGCTCCGTGTAATGACGTTTCTCCTTACCTCTCTGTTCTTTGCCTTCCCAACTCAACACGAGCAATGCTATAGCAAATTTGCCGTATCCCCAAAAATCTTCTCTCTGTTAAAAAAATAAAGACTTGCATTCATATAGCACCTCTGGACGTCTCCAAGCACTTTACAACCAATGAAGTACTTTTTGTTGAAGTTGTTGGAACATAGGAAACACAGCAGCCAACCTGCGCACAGCAAGCTCCCCTGAACAGCAGTGTGATAATGACCAGGTTTAGTGACGTTCATTGAGGGATAAATATCGGCCAGGACACCGGGGATAACCCCCCTACTCTGCTCATCCACCTGAGCAGGCAATTGAGGCCACGATTTAATGTTTCAGCCAAAAGACAGCACCTCCTACAGTGCAGTACTCCCTCAGTGCTGCATCTTGATTCACTTTAAAATCAATATAATCATTTAATGTATGTAAATTAATACACGCAATAGCAGTGAGCTTTTCTGCAATATTTACTTTCCTTGCCGGAATACAGTCGATTGTACATTGGCAACACTCTAATGCCTCACCCAAATGACCATTCAGCAATGATGCTAAATTGGAATTAAACAAAAAAAATCTCTCACTCTCAATTGAATCTACCATGAATTACCTATGGAACAAATAACTCCACACTGACGACTCACCTTCAAGTGTACCTAGGTCAAAACCAAAAGGCTAATGGTTTAGAACCACATACAGATAGATGGCTGTTACACTGTCAATCAAACTGAACAAACCTCAATGTTTCCCTCTCCCCTGCTCATCGCCACATGAGGTCCCATGGGCTTCCCACTAATTCAGAGATAATGAGTAGCTGCAAAGAGGGAAACTCTTCGATCTGCTGTTTGACTGGCAGTCATCCCTCTAGTGAGGTTGCAGGTTACTTTCAGTGCGGGAGGGGAGAGCATTGCAAAATGCTGATTTCTGATGGAAGGGTGCACAGCCAGGAATTTTTTTTTGCCACATTTTGCCTTTCACTTAAAGCAATCCTCCATCTTAAACAGTAATGATGAGTTTACGAAAATACGTCAAAAAAAGGGAGACAAGGTAAATGAAAGCCTGCAGCAAACTAATTGCCAGGAGGAATTCTGGAGGGTTGTGATGTGCTGTAAGAACATTTCATGAATCTTTTAAGCCTGGATCAGACAAATCAAAGTTTCCTTACATTTTCTCCTCATACATGCAGGAAAAAATGGAAAGCTGTAAAATCGATAATCTCGAACATTAGAAAACGCACAAACCAAACAGCACAATGGGGAGTTCTCTCTCCTCACGGTTTCTAGTTAGGCTTCTGCAGTAACCAAACCAAATGGCCAAAATTTTCCCGAAAATATGCAGTTTGAAAGGAATTATTTGGAGAAAAAAAATATGACCTGCAGCGGACAGTTTGGGGGTTGTGGCTTAATCTTGTAGGCAAACACCACTTTACTGTTATGGTCTGTTATTCCTGAATTTTAATGCCTAGCGTGCGCAGATATAACACAATGTCTTCTTCGGAGCTGTCGAAGTTATTTTTGGTGAGCTTTACCAGGATTATGTCTTCGGACAAACAAGGTTGCAGAAATCAAACTTGGGAGTATGGAATAATATGCTAATCAGATGGCTGCGGGCACTACAGAATGATGAAAAAGTGTTGTTAAGTGTCTCTTGTTGTATAAAGCACTCACTATGTACCTACTCATATTTGACCCATTAAATGCTAAACCAGGAATACGAGTTGCTTTCAAACTTCTCTGCATTTTAAAAATTGAATCTGGCCACAGTCTGCCTCCCATTTACTTGAATGGCTTTTTCTAGCCCATATATCCCAACTCCAGCCCTGGCCATGCATCGCTGCCCCACTCACTCTGGAGTATGGCTCATCATGTGCTCCCTTGGCTTCATCATTAATGGCCTGGCATTCAGTCGCTACATCCCCACCCTCTCGAACTCTGTCAAAGCGCTTTTGTGCTGCTAAGGCCACCAATGACGCTGTTTCTAAAGTGTATTTTTTTGTATCTGAATGGGAATGTTGTGTGGCTTTGTGCATCTCCCACCATATTTGATCTTGTTCGAGTTCGTATATTACTCATCTTCAGGACATACCTACAACAACAGCCACTTGCATTTATACAGTGCCTTTAATGTAATAAAATATCTCAAGGGCATCAGAAAGAAACATTTGAAGCCAAGTCATGTAAGGAGATATTAGGTCAGATGACCAAAGGCTTGGGCAAAAAGTTAGGTTTTAAGGGGCATCTTAAAGGAGGAAAGTGAAGTAGAGAGGCAGGGAGGTTTAGGGAGGGAATTCCAGAGCTTTGGACACAGGCAGCTGAAGGCCTGGCCACCAACAGTGGTGCGGTTAAAAACTGGGCTGCTCAAGAAGCCAGAATTAGAGGACTGAAGTTATCCTGGAGGGTTGTGGAGCTGAAGGAGTTACAGAGATAGGGAGGAGCGAGGCCGTGGAGGGATTTGAGAAAACAAGGATGAAAATTTTAAAATTGAGGAGCTGCTTAAACAGCAGCCAGCGTCGGTCAATGAGCGCAGGGTGATGGGTAACGGGTGGTGAGGTCAAGCTGGGTGTCATCAGTGTACATGTGAAAACTGATACTGTGTTTTTGGATGATGTCGATGGGGGCAACATGTCGATGAGAAATGAGTATGATAGAAATTATGTTCCAGCTGACTTGAAACCAAGATTGTCAGGTTGGGTCATTTTCCTGGACAAAATGCATCTTAAAACTAACTTGGTTACATGACAAGAAGCCGATTTTTCTTTTTTAATGCCTTGTTATAGAACCATTGAATTATTACAGTACAGATGGAGGCCATTTGGCCCATCGTGTCTGTACTGAGTCTCTGCAAGAGCTGGTCCCACTTGCCCACCTTTTCCATGAAACCCTGCAAATTCTTATCCATAATTTCCATAATTATCCAATTCCTTTTTCAAATCCACAATTGAATCTGCCTCCACGACACTCACTGGCAGTGCATTCCAGATCCTAACCACTCCCCGCATAAATATTTTTTCCTAATATTGCTTCTTTTGCCATTCACATTAAAGCTGTGCTCTCTGGATTTCAATCCTTATGCTATTGGGAACAGTTTCTACTTATCTGCTCTGTCCAGACTCCTCATGATTTTGAACACCTCTAACAAACTTCCTCTCAACCTTCTCTTCTCCAAGGAGAAAGGGCCCAGTTTCTCTAATCTATCCATGTAACTGAAGCCGCTCATTCCTGGAGGTATTTTTATAAATCTTTCCTACACCCTCTCTAATGCCTTCACATGCTACCTAAAGTTCTACTCAAAGAAAAGGACAGAATACTCCAGTTGAGGCCATACCAGTGTTTTGTAAAGAACTTCCTTGCTTTTGCACTCTATGCCTCAATTTATAAAGCCCAGGGCTCTGTATGTCTTACTTACACTTTCTCAACCTGCCCTGTCACCTTCAATGATTTGCGCACATATACACCCAGGTCCCTCTGCTCCTGCACCCACTTTAGAATTGTATCCTTTATTTTACATTGCCTCTCCTTCTTCTTCCTCCCAAAATTTCACACTTCTTCGCCCCCCTCATAGTTCACAATACTTTGTAGTCTTGTGTCACCTGCAATTTTTAAAATTGTGCCCTGCACACCCAAGTCTAGGTCATTAATGTAGATCAAGAAAAACAGTGGTCCTAGTATTGACCCCTGGGGAATCCCACTATATACCTTCCCCTGGTCTGACAAACAACCATTCACCACTAGTCTGTTTCCCACCACTCAGCCAACTCTGAATCCATGCTTCCGCTGCCCCTTTATTTCATGGGCTTTAACTTTGCTGGCAAACCTGATATATGGCCATTTATTAACTGTCTTTTGGACGTTCACGATATGATTATTATCAATAACTCATTCAGTTGCAGTCCATCTGGTGTAGGTACACCCACAATGTTTGGGAGGGAGTCCCAGGATTTTGACCCAGCAGAAGCGAAGGAAAAGTGATATATTTCCAAGTCAGGACGGTGTGTGGCTTGGAGGGGAACTTGCGGGCGGTGGTGTTGCCATGCCTCTGCTACCCTTGACCTAGGTGGTAGAGGTCACGGGTTTGGAAAATGCTGTCGAAGGAGCCTTGTTAAGTTGCTGCAGTGCGTTTTGTAGATAGTGCACACTGCTGCCACTGTGCATCGGTGGTGGAGGAAGTGAATGTTTGTGGATGGGGTGCCAATTAATTGGGCTGCTTTGTCCTGGATAGTGTCAAGTTTCTTGGGGGCATTTGTGGAGCCTCCTCCTCCTCCAGCGAGTCATTTAATCGTTGACTACCATTCATGACTGGATGTGACTCTCAGGAAAAAAAAAGACTTGCATTTCAAGAGCACTTTTCATAACCTCTGGACACGCCAATACCTTTTACAGTTAATGAAGTATTTTCGAAGTGTAGTCACTGTTATAATAAAAGAAACGCAGCAAACAATTTAGATACAGCAAGCTCCCACAAACAGCAATGTGATAATGTCCAGATAATTTTCTTTGGTAATGTTGATTGAGGGATAAATATTGGCTAGGACACCAGGGATAACTCTCCTGCTCTTCTTTGAAATAGAGCCATGGGATCTTTTATGGCCATTTAAGAAATTGAGATCCTCAGTTTAACATTTCACCTAAAAGGCAGCAACTCCAACAGTGCAGTACTCCATCAGTACTGCACAGTAGTGCCAAACTAGACTTTTGGGCTCAAACCTCTAGAGTGGAACTTGAACCCACAACCCTCTAACTCAGAGACAACCGTGCTCCCCACTGAACCACGACTGACACAGTGGGAACCAGCCAAGATCCACCATAACAGTTACTTTGGCATAGCAGAGTATCAAAAATGGAGAATCTCAGGCTCACCGGGGAATGCCAAGAGGTGCAGATAATGTGGATGTAAACAAGTTTAACTGTGAACACTGATTAAAAATGAACAGCTTTAGGTTAATTTTTCCTTACACAGTCATGTATACAATAGCCCCCCTGCAAAATCAGCATCCATTAACTTCTTAAAAAGTTGCTAGATAGCTCCCTTTTTATTAAAAGGCATCACTAGGCGCACTACCAAACCAAATGGACCACAGGTTCAACTATTCCACATTGGAAGGCACCACGATAAAACTCATCCTGTTTTCATCCAGCACTCACATGTAGATTTTCCAGCATGGGTCACTTACAAAGTAATCACAGCCCAGATACAGGCCATTTAGCCTAACAGGCCCCTGCTGATGTTTACGCTCCACTTCAGCCCCCTCCCACCCCTCTTCATCTGACCACAATATATCTCTCTGTTCCTTTCTCCCTCATGCAATAATCCAGCTTGCCCTTGAATGTATCTATGCTATTCACTACTCCTTGCATCCCCACTTATCTCACCCATTTCTAGCCCAAGAATACCAAAGCCAATTGTAGCATCCACACTGTTGTCCAGCAGCTAACACAGCACCTGATAACTGAGCTTCTAGTCTATACAGAGTAGTACCAAAGTGACTGGCCCATTTACCCACCAGACCATCAGGGAAACCACTGAGCTATGCAATGTTGGTGCTTATTAACTACAATGGCATGGACCTCCTATTGATTGTTTGCAATTGGCTCCCAGTTGAACACACAGCAATAATCTCACCTGCAGCTGTTGTAGGATACACACACTTCTAACACGGTTTTAATAGCTTCTTCTCCTTCTTCCGACTCATTAGCTTTGCTTGTTGGAAACGGCATCTATGCACTGCATAAGAGAGTAGATGTTGCATTTTGTTAAGAGACAGTCAAAACAGAATAGCTTTGCTCTTAAGTGTTGCTGCCAAAAATCTGCAGCGTGCCTGTGTTTCTGTATTTTGTTTACATTAACAGCAGCAGGAAATGTAGAACCAGCGGCACAATCATAGAATCAGTCGCCCATAGGGTCGAGCACAAAGGCCACGAATAAGAGCAGATTGTGACAGCTCCCAGTGTGGGGCCCGTTGTTGAACGAGGTCGGAACTCTGCAGGAAATTCTCCACCATTCCGTTAACATCCAAACCCTTCCAATGAATTAATGATGCCTTATGACGCAGATTCATCTAGACTCGGCTGAGCAAAATCATGAATTTTTATTCACCTTGGAAATAGATTTTATTTTCGAAAGGACAGTTTAGCACCTTTTGCGCAAATTGCACGTGCAGAAACTACCGAGACAGTCCTATTATTTGCTGAACGGTGGGAGTAAAGTGTATTCCGCCCCTCTGTACATTTCTCAGTGCCTGCTTAGCATTCTGAGTTAGAACCCTGCACAGCCTCTCACCGATACCATCCTACACGATCCGCTTGAGAGCAGCAAAAGGGATTCGGCTTTGAAGATTCCAATTTGTCAAATCTTTTATAGAAAGACAGAGGTAATGGAAAAGATTCAAAGAGCACGAAGGACAGTTTCAAGCTTCTGATCATTTCACTGAGGGAGATTGATCCATTCTTAATGCAGTAAAAAAATGACGTTGAAAGGGGGAGACATGACCGAGGTGATTAAAATCATGGCAGAAATCGATAAAGTGGATGTGGAGAGTTACTTTGAATAGAATCATGAAAGAAGCATCCGAGAACATGACTAGAGACTTAAAAAGCCACGGGTGATAGTAATTGAACAACAATTTCTTCACACTTTGGGGTACAATGTGTCCATTGTTGCACCTGTTTTCCAGACAGCAGACAAGGGCAAACATGACCAATAGGATAGTGTAAAACCTTACATGCTGAAGATGCCTGAAAACCAGCCAACACCATATTTGCCTCAATGACCTTTCCCGGCCGCTAGCATCCTTGCTAACCAGTCATCACTGACACATGCAATGTTTCAATTCTTTCCCTGTGGAACGGCAACATCACCATGTGGCAAAGCTACCAAGAGTCCAGGGTGCCCTGTAAGACTAGGAGGAGTAACAGGAGTTGGTGGATCATCTTGATCGAGTTAACCCGAAATACAGTCTCCTGATCAACGTCGACAAGACAATGGTGATGGGGATGGGTGAACCCACAAGATTCTGATTAATGGGAGTTCAGCACGAACAGGTTGATGCCTTCTGCTATCTTGGAGTGTCTACCAGAGAGATTCGGGCTAGACTTAACAAGGGTCTTGGCGTTGTGAACTGACTTACGAAAATTAATCTTCTCAAAGCCTTTGTGCTTTGTGACAATGTACAGGGTGAGAAAGCTGGACCATCAGGAAGGGTGACGAGGCTCGAGTGAGAGCATTTGAAATGAAAGGGCTCAGACGGAGATTACGTGTGTCACGGACGGACAAACGAGTGGGTGCTCGAGAAAGCTGGTGTTAAGAGGAACTTGTTTGAGGCAGTGATATCAAGGGAGCAGATATATTTATGGACACGGGATGTGAACAGGAGGAGAGAGCTTGGAAAAAATGGTAATGCAAGGCTAAAACACCCGGAAAACGTGCACGAGAAAGACCCAAGATGGCATGGATGGATAATATCGGACTGGCCTCTCTATGGGACAGGCAGCGAGGGCGGCGGTGAATAGAAATCAGTGGAGAAATATTGTTCATAGAGTGGCCAACCCTCGGAATGAGTACGGATGGAAGACAAGAGCAGGTATTATGACATTTATGAATGGGAAAGCCACGTTTTTCAGCTAATTCGATAGTGACGTGCTGGTGTACGTTGAAGCCTAAGATATTCAAAGCCCCCCCCTAGCGCAGTTTCCTGTGAACAAAGCTTCTGGACTGGACCTATTTATCCTCTAGGGCTTCCTCACAGTCCCCACGCCCTTCATGCTGCTCTACAGGTGTGAGAATCGTTCTCGTATTGCCATTGCAATGCTGCATATTTTCCAGCAGCTCTTCAAGCTGTTCAGTGCAGCCTGGAAAGAGATCACAAAAGCCTATTGCTCGCTGCTAATCCTCCTTCTGAAGAGAGGCTCAGCTCAGAAGGATTCCAATCCCTTGCCGTGTAACAGAAAAACTCCTGGTGCTGGGAAGTTATTTCTTGCTTGTTGGCTGTAACTTCCACTTGACTCCTCCTAACTTATGATGGCTGTCTTTATCCAGTGCTCTGTCCTGCAGATACAATGCAGCAACTCGCCAACGCTCCTTCGACAGCATCGTTCAAACCAGTGATCCCTACCACCTAGAAGGGCAAGGGCAGCATTTGCATGGGAACACCGCCACCTGCAAGTTCCCCTCCAAGCCACTCGCCATCCTGACTTGGAATTATAATCGCTGTCCCATCACTGTCGCTGGGTCAAAATCCTGGAACTCCCTCCCTAACAGCGCTGTGTGGGTGTACCTACACCACAGGGACTGCAGCGGTTCGAGAAGGTGGCTCACCACCACCTTCTCAAGGGCGACTAGGAATGGGCAATAAATGCTGGCCTAGCGAGCGACACCCACACCCTGTGAACAAATAAAAGAGATCTCACTATTTAAGTGCCCCAGGGTGCTAGAATCTCGGATGGTGGTTTGACCCATGTGGATTGTGTGACGTGGCCCTAGGTGTGTGGGATTCTGGCTGTCACCATATGCTGCCCCCCCTCACCTATAGAAGACAGAATGGGAATAGACAGGGAGGATGTTACAAAGAGGATGATTTCGATCCTACACAGCCAGGCAGGTGAAATCACCCAGCTTACTTATCCTGGCTGGATCACATTAGCAGTGATTTTTACACAGGCTCCTCTGACGCCCTCCCATTAGCGTTCAGGGTCAAGGGTTACAAGTAATGAATGACCCCCCATGGAGGATGGGGGCCTGCAGGTGCCTCTGGAACCATACCCCAGCAATAATCGGTACTGTCAAAAGAGAGAACTGGAACCAAAATATATTGTTGGGAATAATTATATTAAAATATAGGCACAGTGATGTTAACATCTTGCTAGTAGAATATTGCAGCATTTCGGGAGTAATTGTGTGCTCAATACTGTGGCACAGGGTTTATGCCTGCGATATTCCACATCCATCTTCCAAACCGCCGGTTGTGTTGCCACGGAAAGATGTTGCGTAGGGACCAAGTGCTTGGCTCTGGGTAGAAATGCGAGTTAACACAAAAATCAGATGGAGACCCACCCCAGGCCAGTGTCACACACCATCTAGTGGCTGATTTATGACCAGCACCAGACAAGGATGTTATGGAGAGCGATGAAGAAAATGGGCTCCCTTCGAAAATGACCATCTTGAATGGAATTGTTTCCAAAATAAATTAAAACCAATTCATTTACTTAACTATTTGCTAACCATTTCCCTCCATGCCTCCCGCACAAAAACAGAACTAGTCTTAAATGAAACAGAAATGCTGGAAAAACTCAGCAGGTTTGGCAGCATCTGCGCTGAGTGAAACAGAATTAACATTTCTAGTCCAATATGACACTTCTTCGGTACTAGTCTTGAATGTGGACAAATTCAAAAGCTCATTAGCTTTCAAATTGACTTGACCATCTTGTTACCCAAATTAGTATCGTCTTTTATTTCTGTCACGGGACGTGGGCATTGTTGGCTAGACCAGCATTTGTTGCCCATCCCTAATTGAAGGTGGTGGTGAGCTGCCTTCTTGAACCGCTGCAGTCCATGTGGTGTAGGTACACCCACAGTGCTGTTAGGGAGGGAGTTCCAGGATTTTGACCCAGCGACAGTGAAGGAATGGTGATATATTTCCAAGTCAGGATGGTATGTCACTTGGAGGGGAACTTGCAGGTGATGGTGTTCCAATGCCTTTGTTTTTCTAGGTGGTTGAGGTCATGGGTTTGGAAGCTGCTGTTAAAAGGAAAAACTCACGGAGGATCCTTCAAGTAAAATCTGTGTGAGGCTAGTAAGCAAAAGATTTGGCATCAGAACACAAGTCCAGTTTCTCTAGAAAGAACCAATGAATGAAAGGGGTACATGGAAACCAGAATTTTATTTTATAAAGAAAGATGATTGAAAATGCTAGTGTTTAAGGCTGAATACGTACAGAAAGATTTGGAAAGGCTGTGCATACAAAGAACATATTTACAAGTTCTATTCTGATTTTACATTTTGTTCAGTTTAAACAAAAAACACAGGACATTAAAATGTAAACAAGAAGTTTGGGATGGTATCTGGAAAATTGGACCGTAAATCATTCCCTCACTTCTTTGTGACTTCCACTCCAGAACTGGCAAGAGCAAGGACCTTATCTCCAGTTCCTGCAAGGTTAAAAAAACACATTTTCTTATTGCAGCGATTGTAGGTTGTTCAAAGATTTCCTAACATTAAAGGGAAAAAAAGGCTCATATTTATTTAGCTCTTTTCATGACCCCTCGATGTTTGAAAGTACTTTAGAACCAATTAAATTCTTTTGAAGTGTAGTCACTGCTGTAAAGTAGGAAACACAGCAGCAAATTTGCATAGAGTAAAATCCCACAAACAGCCATATGATAATGACCAGATAATCTGCTTTGTGAAACAAAAACAGAATTACCTGGAAAAACTCAGCAGGTCTGGCAGCATCGGTGGAGAAGAAATCAGTTGACGTTTCGAGTCCTCACGACCCTTCGGCAGAACTGAAGTATACTTCAGTTCTGCCGAAGGGTCGTGAGGACTCGAAACGTCAGCTGATTTCTTCTCCACCGATGCTGCCAGACCTGCTGAGATTTTCCAGGTAATTCTGTTTTTGTTTTGGATTTCCAGCATCCGCAGTAGCTTTTAGTTTCTAATCTGCTTTGTGATGTTGATTGAGAGACAAATATTGGCCAGGACACTGGGGAATATCTCCCCTGCTCTTCTTCAAAATAGTGTCATGGGATGTTTTACAACCAGAGCCTTAATACTGAGAGGCGAGTGTACTACCAACTGAGCCACAGCCAACACATATTCCATTCCAAATGGATCAGGCATTTCCCCCATTTGTTTAGTGATCTGAACTCCCTTTTCATCCAGCATCCACAGTATTTTTGCTTTTATCCCTTTTTATCTTCCTTCCACCCTGACTAGGTGTACCTGGGTGTTCCCACCGGGCGAGAGCAGAGGAATGACTAGGTAGCTTGTGCCCCAGATCTCTGCTTCTTTGGCCTGGAGCTGACTGCCAGCAGCAGTCCAGAATAGCACAGTGGCTGCCTCTACCTCCCACTGCAGGCTGGCATCTCATCTCTACTCAGCAAGTGTCTGAGACCAGCAGCTCAATGGAGATGTGAATACATAGCAAATGCAAAATTTTAAACGTTGAACTTGCCACTTTCTCCTAGAACACAGATAAATAAGGTTTCATTAGCATTTTTTGATCACAATATTAACAGATGCAAAACTACAAGGTTCACTGGCAAAGTTGCACAACTTTTTGTTTTAGTTGACAATCTGTCCTGTATTTATATCTAATTTACACCTGTAAATATGCTCAAAATAACTTAGTGCCATTTTAATTTTTTTGACCAATTAAGTGTACTTTCTATCTTTATGAACAAGCTTAAAATATTTGGAAAGGTCTATTTCCAGGTGAGTTATGTATCATTTTCGTTAATAGTTGACCCATCGGAATCAGGATTTCAGTTCATGACAGGAACACCTACAAAACGTCAGCCTGAAACCTTGTGTGGCTTTGGTAATTAGAAGCACCAACAGTTGGATATTTTCCTTCTGTTGAACTGTCTCAGTACCCCAGACTGGAAAGAAAAAAAATAAATTAGCCCGAGTTCCCCATTCCTGGCCAGTATTGAGTGTCAGCGTGTTTGTGCGGGCTTGATATTTATAGCCCTGCACTTCAACAGCCCTCAGGTACTCACTTGTCCAGGCCAGCTTTGATTCCCAGTTGAGTCTGAAGATCTTGGCTGAGGTTGGCAATAGGAATGTTTTGGGAGGGGAATATTGCAGAGGATCAGTATCCTCCATCACCATTCAGCCACGCTTGGCGGGAGACCCAGTCGGACTTGGGACCGGATACTTTAGTGGCAGAATTATCTGTCGACAGAGTGAATATTGACAACTCGGTACAGGCATAAGAGGCACCCGGCCCCAGCGGAACCACACTGTATCAAGAGCAGCAAAGAGAAAAAGCAGGAGGAAAAAAAATCAGCAAAATAGCCATTTAAATCAAATAAAATCTGCACGGCTCACTCCCACTACACTTTGAAATTTGTCACAACTTAATTCCGCTAAGCTGCAAAACGTAACTACATGGTGACGAGACACAGATGCAACCTGGTTCAGACTTACCAAGGCCTCGGGAAACTTTCTCAAACTGGCTGAGTGCGGCACTCACATTTGCTGAGAGAAAAGCTTCTTCTTCTGGCGTGAGCTGAATGGAGGATCGGAACGTTAATTAGTTTCAGCATTCTCAAAACGAGCCCGGAATCACATTCCGCATGGCAACATCAGCTTATATATTTCACCACAAGGACTAGTCATGGTAAGGTGATATGCCACAATTACAGCATCATTAAGTCAATCACTCAGAATCATCGACTTGTGCCTTATTGTATGATGATCTCAAAATTAGGTCTGGTCTTCCAACTGATTGGGTGTAACATTGGTTTTTACAGTGTTACCTTTTCTTCCAGCTTCCTCAGGGCCGTAAGCACCTCAACCTTCTGCTGTGTGTAGACGTCCATTGGCAGTTTTCCTACTATTACATCTCTCTCCATCTGAAGGAACATAGCAATGCAAAACTGGATGTTTAAGAAATATTTACTACAATTACTTTACACTGACATCATGAGTGCTGCATCTTTCAAAACGCACGCATATTTCCTGAGAACGATTGTCGGGAGCAGGTTCTGGGAAGCCTCCCCCCTCCAGGCCAGTTGGCAAAGATCTGAGTTACACGGACTAGAAGCAGCAACGCTTGCTTCCCAGTCTCTGCTGCAGCTGGGATGCTGCTATTGATCTGAGCATTCCTACACAATGGAAGGGGAACCCAGCCAGAGGTTACTGCCATTGCTCAATCTCCATCCAGCGAGCCAAATAAGAATGTGCCCGTATAAACACCAAGCAAAGTCAGGATCTGGCTTGACCATGATATTCATCCTTCGGATGCGAGCATCGCTGGCCAGGCCAGCACGCATTGCCCATCCCTATTTGCCCTCGAGCAGGTGGTGGTGAGCCGCCTACAACTTACTGGCTCGCTAGAGGACGGTTGAGAGTCAACTACATTGCGGTGGGGTCTGGAGTCACATGTAGGCCAGACCAGACCAGGTAAGGACGGCAGATTTCCTCCCCTAAAGGATATTCGTGAACCAGATGGGACAATCCGGTAGTTTTGTGATTATTAGCGATTTATTCCAGAATTTTTTGATTAACTAATCTAATTTAAATCCCCTAGCCGCCATGGTACGGTTTGAACACACGGGCAGAATTTTTTGCTCGGCATGCAGGACACACTCGAGTGTAAAACATTGTGGCGTGACGTCGGGAGAGTGTCCCAGCCTATTCACACACTCACGTGATATTTCGGTGGGAGGGTGGACGCCGAACTCGGAAACACGCCCACCGACAATGAAGGGGGCTATTGAGACCATTAACGGCGCAATTAACTGGGATTTTTTGCTGCCCGTCCAACGTTACAGTCGGCGGGAGGGCGAATCGGCCGGGCGGCCTTTGCATTTTTCAGGAAACCTCATCCAACGGCGGGATGAGGTTTCCGATATTAATTTTTTTAAAAAAATGTTTGGAAAGAATTTTCATCGCCCACATGTCCCAGTGACTGATTCTGATGCGTGGGCATTTTTTCCTGGTTTTTAAAATCTTTCTTTTTTTTGTATTTAAATTCTTCAGCTCCCTGAGAAGCTCCTCTGGCCTTCATGGAGCTTTCATTCAGCACTCCCCCCGTGTCCATGCTGACTCCAGCACTCCCCCTCCTCCCGCCCCCCCCAACCCAGGCAGTGCTGATCGTATCAGCGCGCACTTCAGGCTGGCTGGCGGTTAATCGGCCAGCCAGCGTGAAATCGCAGTCCGGGGTCCGTTCCCTGGCCGCTCCCGGGCCTGCCGATTGTGCCTGCCCACCAAACTAAAAATCCTGCCCCATGTCTCTAGTCGGGGCCTCTGGACTAGTCCAGTAACAATAGTCAACCAATACTTAGGCTCATGTGTGAAGAATAGCTCCTTTAGCAAGGAATGAGGGGGTGACCAGCCTCTTTAAAAACAATTCCAAGCAAGAGTTGGCCTCTTCAACAGAATGAAAATCGGGGGGAAAATAAATCAGACTCCAAATCAGTAACCAGTCCAACACAAATCAATGCCAGCTTTATATGTGCTCCTACTAGGAATTGGGGATTGCAGAGTGGTTATGTTACTGGACTAGTAATTCAGAGGCCTGGACTATGGATTCAGCGACACGAGTTCAAACCCCACCCCAGCAGCTGGGGCAATTTAAATTCAATCAATTAAATAAATCTGCAATGAAGAGCTCGCATCAGTAATGGTGACCAGGAAACTACTGGATCGTCGTCAAAACCCATCTGGTTCATTAATGGCCCTTTAGGGAAGGAAATCTGCCATCCTTACCTGGTCTGGCCTCCATATGACTCCAGGCCCACAGCAACATGCTTGACTCTTAACTGCCCTCTGAATTGGCCTAGAAAGCCACTCAGCTGTTTTCAAGGTGGCAGATCACTCCCAGCTTCTCAGGTGCATTTAGGAACGGACATAAATGCTTCCCTTACCAGTGATTTTCGCATCTGGTGAATGAATTTAAAAAAAAAATAGCTGCACTTTGGGCTTCTCCAGGAACTCCTCAACCACTTGAATTGAAAGGAAAATAATTAATACAGAAAAGTGCACCCATACCTTTTAATTAACGTTGTCCACCAGGACTTTTAAGAATGAAATTTTGTAATATTATTTTGTTCCAGTGAAATTAGTGCAGGGCTGAACGTGTTAAAACAATTACATGGTGGGCAAGTACTGAATAACCACCACCTGCAATACTATCTGTCTTGATTCTAACCTTCACGCTTTAGTATTCAAAAATGTCAACTAAACCTTCCAGCAGATTAATCAGAATCACTGTGGGGTGCTTACCTCTGCCAGTCTCGTCCGCAGCTGTCCAGGCTGTTTCTTTGCAAACATTTGGATAACCTCTGGAGTTTTAAAGGCCTGACTAATTGCTGCTTGGATTGCCTGCCGAAGAGGAGGGGAAAATAAAAAATCAAAAGCTTCCACAAGGTTGTCACAAAAAAATAATACTTGACTGAGGCACACCAATAATTAACCCACATGCAATTCCATCAAAGCTGCAGGAATAAGATTTCACCCAAACGTTTATGCTGGGATAATGCATAAGAAAATAAGATGGAGATAATCCGCATTTAGTAGCGATGATGCAGCCACATCAAAGCTTTTCTCCAGTGGGAATGCTTCAGTATGGAGAAGGGATGCTGTATTCAGGACAGTTTACTTACTACCCCATACTTCACTCAACCAAAGTCTCTATTCTGTCAAGAGTGTGATCTGAATCCTAACGTCTCCTTGGTTAGCTGTACAACACTGGCACTGAAGCTACCCACCTGACTTGCTGCCTTTCTGAATTTGAGGGCTAAGTCCTGGTTAGCATGCACCCCATTCAATTTTCCATTTTATTCCAGCCTCTGCTCAACATTACCCTCTGACACTCGAAGCTTGTCTGTAGAAAAGTGAACACACGGTTTCAAGATTCAGTGAGGAAATGCAACAGACTACTTGACAGACTAGTCCAATTCAACTCGAACTAAAGCTGTGATTGAGCTGAGAGGCCTATTACCACTTAGTAAAACTGCTTTGTGCTTTGCTGTGATGTATCAGCAGAAACTACATGTACTCACTTCGCCTCGTGTTTGAAATTCACAGTTAACCCACTTTCCCATCTGACACTCGATGCTGTTGTAAACCGCGATGCTGTACAATGTCAATAATGCAAAAGGCAAATCCTGTCCACAATCAAAATACTACATCCAAGAAAAGGCACAAGTCTTTGATCAAACGGCCTGCTTTCTATTTGTGGCACAAGATAGTCAGGAAGAAAAAGCAAATCCAAATATTTTTTTTTTTTTTAAGTCAGTCATTCATGGGATGTGGGCTTCGCTGGCTGGGCCAGCATTTATTGCCCATCCCTAATTGCCCTTGAGAAGGTGGTGGTGAGCTGCCTTCTTGAACCGCTGCAGTCCATGTGTTGTAGGTACACCCACAGTGCTGTTAGGGAGGGAGTTCCAGGATTTTGACCCAGCGACAGTGAAGGAACGGCCGATATATTTCCAAGTCAGGATGATGAGTGGCTTGGAGGGGAATTTCCAGGTGGTGGAGTTCTCATGTATCTGCTGCCCTTGTCCTTCTAGATTGTAGTGGTTGTGGGCTTGGAAGGTGCTGTCTAAGGAGCCTTGGTGAATTCCTGCAGTGCATCTTGTAAATGGTACACACTGCTGCTACTGTGCCTCAGTGGTGGAGGGAGTGAATGTTTGTGTTGGGGTGCCAATCAAGCGGGCTGCTTTGTCCAGGATGGTATCGAGCTTGTAGTGTTGTTGGAACTGCACTCATCCAGGTAAGTGGACAGTATTCCACCACATTCCTGATTTGTGCCTTGTAGATGGTGGTCAGGGTTTGGGGAGTCAGGAGGTGAGTTACTTGCCGCAGGATTCCTAGCCTCTGACCTGCTCTTGTAGCCATAGTGTTAACATGGCTAGTCCAGTTCAGTTTCTGGTCAATGGTAACCCCCAGGGTATTGATAGTGGGGGATTCAGCAATTGTAATGCCATTGAATGTCAAGGGGCGATGGTTAGATTCTCTCTTGTTGGTAGATGGTCATTGCTTGGCACTTTTGTGGTGTGAATGTCACTTGCCACTTGTCAGCTCAAGCCTAGATATTGCTGCATATGAACATGGACTGCTTCACTACCTGAGGAGTTGCGAATGGTGCTGAACATTGTGCAATCATCAGCGAACATCCCCACTTCTGACCTTGTGATGGAAGGAAGGTCATTGATGAAGCAGCTGAAGATGGTTAGGCCAAGGACACTACCCTGAGGAACTCCTGCAGTGATGTCCTAGGACTGAGATGACTGACCTCCAACAACCACAGCCAGCTTCCTTTGTGCTAGGTATGACTCCAGCCAGTGGAGTGATTCCCATTGAATCCAGTTTTGCTATGGCTCTTCTCAGGCGAATGCTGCTTTGCTGTCAAATCAACCCAGTACCTGCAGCATTGAACTGTCAATTGGGAGGCAGAATCTCAAACCCAAATCAGCTGAATCTCTGACTCAAAACAGCATTTCCGACAACACCAGTAACTATACTGTCTGGATGGTGGTGAGGCAGGGGTCAGGAGGCAGTGACAAGAATTACAAATATTAAGTTAAAAACTTGCATTTATAAAGCACCTTTAATGTAGGAAAACGTCACAAGGTGTTTCCCAGGAACATATCAAGACAAAACTTGATGCCAGGTGGAAGGAAGGGATATGACAAAAGCAAAACGCTGCAGATTCTGAAAATCTAGAATAAAAGCAAAATATTGGAAGCTTATTTCTCCTGTCTGCATGCCTTGCTTATGGTCTTAAATGTCTAATTTCTTCTACATCTGGTGGAAGGTCATCGACCTGAAACATTAACTCTGTTTCCCGCTCTACCGATGCTGCCAGACCTGCTGAGTGTTTCCAGTACTTTCTGTTTTTACCAAGGAGATAACTAAAGTTCAAAGCTGCAGATGCAAGGAATGTCTCCCAGGGAGGAGAAGGCGCTAACACGGGCGGGATACAATTCCTCCTGCCCTGGATAGTCCCAGCTTGAAATAAATACAAACTCATCAGCTCTCTTTCTTACAAGCTGCATCCCGCTGAGTTCATCAACTAACGTCATATTTCCAGACATGATTTTCTTCAGTGACTCGTTGAATTCACTCAGCTGTTCCAACGTTTCTTGTTTTGTTTCTTCATATTCTTCTGGCTCAAGGTCCTCTCTGAAATGGGGGGAAAAATAAATCAATGAACGTATATCAAACTTCAGATCTCCATGATGAGATTTCCAGCCACCCACATCGACCCCTCCACCTTTCAAGATGGAGCCTTGAGTATTCTATGGATTATATAATAGGGCAGTTTTCCTCCTCTTGGTCCCTCCTCTACTGACAGTATAGAATTTCTCACTGGGATAGGGTACCGAGGATCCTCATTTACCTGAAGAAGAGTCATAAGCACTCGAAACGTTAAGTCTGTTTTATTTTCTCTCCAAAGATGCTGTTGGACCTGCTGAGTTTTTCCAGCATTTTCTGTTTTTGTTTCAGATTTCCAGCATCTGCAGTATTTTGCTTTTATCATTTACCGCGTTTGTTGGTGAACTTTAACACCTATTGGCATTCAAGGTATTGGACTGTGGGTGCATTACAACCACTGTTGGGAAAATTGTTGGGATGCAGACAGCAGAGATTACGGGAGAAAATATATATCCTGTCGTCGCCTGGAGCAGTGACCCGTGATAGTTTTTCCCTTTCCTAATTCAGTATTCCTGCAGCCAACTGCAATGCTTTACTGCCAACCCAATGAGATCAAACAACTCAGCCTGGAACTGCGATCAAACTTGGGACTTGACTGGAGGTATTACGTAGCTACAGAACTTTCCAAATAAGGAAAATGGTTTCTCTTTGCAACAAAGCTTGGCTTGTCACTTAGATACCAACGACCATGCCACCAGCACAGTTCAAATACCATACATGCTGATCCAAGAATTTACGAACCAAGTTATTTTTATTCAAACACCTAATTTTGGTTGTACTGGAGGGGGTGCAGAGGAGATTCACCAGGATGTTGCCTGGGATGAAACATTTAAGTTATGAAGAGAGGTTGGATAGACTTGGGTTGTTTTTGTTGGAGCAGAGAAGACTGAGGGGCGACCTGATCGAGGTGTACACCATTCTGAGGGGCATGGACAGGGTGGACAGGGAGCAGCTGTTCCCCTTAGTTGAAGGGTCAGTCACGAGGGGACACAAGTTCAAGGTGAGGGGCAGGAGGTTTAGGGGGGATGTGAGGAAAAACTTTTTTACCCAGAGGGTGGTGATGGTCTGGAATGTGCTGCCTGGGAGGGTGGTGGAGGCGGGTTGCCTCACATCCTTTAAAAAGTACCTGGATGAGCACTTGGCACGTCATAACATTCAAGGCTATGGGCCAAGCGCTAGTAAATGGGGTTAGGTAGGTAGGTCAGGTGTTTCTCACGTGTCGGTGCAGACTCGATGGGCTGAAGGGCCTCTTCTGCACTGTGTGATTCTGTGAATTTGTATCAGGATTGTATGTGAGTATAACATGATGCTTGTAAGATTCTAATTTTTTAAATTGTTTTTGAAATAAACTTTGTCCCTCTTTTAAAGCTTTTCTCAGCCTTCCTTTTATTCATCACAAATCCTTTCTTTTTATCTTTCGTTTGCCATGTTACGCTTCTCGAGAATGATCAAACAATTCACTTCATTGATCGCAAGAGAGATCCTTTTAGTTCCTACTTTGGTTTTCCACTGGCCTAATTTGGTTTGTTTTTTTTAAAAATCAAGCGGTCCTCTGCTGTGCACCAATCCCTGGTGAAGAGGGGCAGTAAATTGAGCTGTGCCCTCTGCTTTGTCCCTGATGCACTGCTTGGCCACAAGGAGACATGAGCAAATATTTTAAGACTGACCTGATGTTGCATTTCCCCTCCCCTCCTGCCTCACAGTTATTGTAGTGAAGATCAAGAACTCATTCTGTGTGGAGCATTCAGGTCCGAAGCTATGGTTGTCATGAGCTGGTGCATCCGCCCCACCACACGCTAATTTGTTCAGACTGCAAATATTCTTTGTTCCATAAATATGCTTCCCTGAACCAGCTTTATTAAAGCACAAATATATGGAGTTAATTATCTATGATATATCTACCGTCGCTGGGTAGTGTTATCTATTGTGATAGATTTAAGAAAGAAAATGTTTGGATTTATGGACACTGCCCCGGTATTTACACTAGCACCTTCCCATTTAGATTGGCACCTGATCTTAAAGGACAGCGGCAATGATAACTATCACTCATATCAGCACGTGAGGGTTCATGGAGGTTAGTTTGAGCAGTTGTCCCCAAGCTTCTACGTGACACACACAATTCTGGGAGTGGGTGGGAGCAGAGGGAACGAAGGAGAAAACGTGAATGACATTACTTAGCAATTCCTGCAACCACCCCCCCCCTCCCCCCCTCCCCCCCCCTCCCCCACACCATTGACACTGCCACTGCACCTTCAACTGCCTAGGTCCCTACGCTCTGGAATTCCCTCCCCAAGTCACTCTAGCTTTCTTTTCTTTAAGGGACTGCTTAAAACCTGCCTCTTTGGCCACTTGTCTTTAATGTCCCCTGCTTGTCCGATTATGCTCCTGTGAAACATCTGTGGGATGTTTTACTATGTTAAAGGTGCTATAGAAATGCAAGTTGTTACGACACTTTCCGACACCCAATGTTAAAACGTCAATGGCAACATTCATGAACAGTACATTTTACCCGAGGGAAGTGACAGGAGGGAAAAAACAAAAACAATTGAAACAAATATTGTTGACTGTTCCTGTATCGTACCTGCAGGTATCAAGGTCCTGTAACTGCTGCATCAATCTGTCCATCTGCTCTTCTAAGTTTTGCTTCAGTTTGCTTGTCTCACTCTTCCCTCGTGATGCCATCTTTATGCTAAATTCAAGACAAACAGGAATTATCCCCAATAAATCCAAATGCCTATTGCTGAAAAAAAGAGACACGCTAAAGCTTTTCGTCTTGCACTCATCAGGACACTTCACAAGAATACCAATATAAGGGGAAAACAACAATTTATGATTGGTCAAGGCGTTGCCCTGAGGAACGAATCAGCGAATGGCTGTCACTTATTTTGTTTAGCTGAAATAGGTGCAATGTGTGTACACGTTCTTTCTGTCTGCAAAGAACAGGGCTCTGTTCCCCTCAAAGGATCTCACCACCCGGACTTGGGAATATATCGCCATTCCTTCACTGTCGCTGGGCCAAAATCCTGAAACTCCCTCCCTAACAGCACTGTGGGTGTACCTACACCACATGGACTGCAGCGGTTCAAGAAGGCAGCTCACCACCACCTTCTCAAGGGCAATTAGGGATGGGCAATAAATGCTGGTCTAGCCAGTGAAGCCCACATCCCGTGAATGAATAAAAAAAATACACGTGGCCTCCAGTACACACAAATGTGCCACATTGCAAGCCTGGCTGACAATCTTAAACTGGTTGTCAGCGTAATTCTTAGCACACTGAGGATTATTTAGCAAATGTTGTCCAATCGCTAAACAATAAGTGACAGCCATTCACTGATTCAAGGGCAATGCCTTGACTAACCAGGGTTAAGCTGCCTGGTTTAATTTTCGAACAGTGCTTGGCAGTTAACTGTCAGTCAATATCACTGGTGCATTCTCCATGGCAACGCCTCTCCCAATCAGAGTCCACTTGCCAACCAATCAGCACTCTCTTCACATACAGTATAAATTGCTGTTTTCCCCTTATATTGGTATTCTTGTGAAGTGTCCTGATGAGTGCAAGATGAAAAGCTTTGACATGTCTCTTTTTCCAGCAACACTCAAGTTCTGTCCTACCAAACGACTATTTAAATCCAAATGCTGAGACAATTGTTAAACAATCGCAGGAAATATTTGATAAATGTTTCTGCAAATTACTGTGTTGAGCAGCAAAGTATTATTCAGATATTATGTTGCTTCTTGCTAGAGCGGTAAAGCGCATATCTTTTGGAAAAGGCATTTAATCTGGCAGGAGTTATCCACTCAGCTGCTTTACAGATACAATCCCCCTGCACTGCAGTTAGCAGGTCTCAAGTGGAGCTCATGTGGAGCATAAGCACCGGCACAGTGGGCTGAATGGCCTTTTTCTGCGCTGTAAATTTATCAATCTAGACAGTCGCAGCTTCAATTTTCAATCAGTCCTGAGTGAGTGGAATGGTACAGTTAGGGTCTATAGCTGCAACAATGACACAAGGGGAGATATCAGCCACAGTTTCTCCTCTAGAAAGCTATCTGGTAACCCCTGGTAAAAATGCAGATATTTCGATGTTGAAGTATATAAGGTGAGATATCTAATTTTCACTAAAACATTGTGGAATATAGCGGCTTATTAATCGGAGCTTCTAAAAGTGCAGTTTTGAGGAGCTTATTAATCATTAAGTTGCATTAATAGTGATGCAGTGTCATTTATATAATTGAATTTTGTCTAAGATTGTTCAGGCTCATTATTAGTGATCTTAGCCAGGGTAAGGTCTGGAGGGAGCTGGGTGTAGAATCGGTGGCAGTCAACCTGGACTTACACAGCATCTTTAGAATTTTCCACCCAAGAACTGTGGATTCACAACTGTTTAGTGCGTCCAAGGCAGAGGTATTAAGGGCTTTGGGGATCATGCGTAAGGGTGGAGCTGAGGTCGGTCAGCCATATTGAATGGTGGAGCAGGCTCGAAGGGCTGAATGGTCCTCTCCAGCTCCTATTTATTTTACGTTCTAATATCAACCTACTCATCCCTCTGTCAAGGAAGCAAGACAAAATATCTCAACTTAAGGGCAGCACCTCAAGGACTGCAGCACTCCCTCAGGACATAAATTGATAGAGATGTTCAAAATCACGAGGGGTCTGGACGGGGTAGAGAGAGAGAAACTGTTCCCATTGGTGGAAGGGTTGAGGTCTAGAGGACACCAATTTAAGGTGACTGGCAACAGAACCAATGACAACTTGAGGAAAAACTGTTTTTTATTTACACAGCTGGCAATTAGGATCCGGGATGCGCTGCATGAGAGTGTGGTGTAGGCAAGTTCAGTCCCGGCTTTCAAAAGGGAATTGGATAATGTTCTAAAGAGAAAAAAAAAACCATAGCAGCACAAAAGGGCAGGGGGAGTGCGACTAGCTTCCAGAGACCCAGCACAGGTACAACGGGCCGAATAGACTCCTTCTGTGCTGTAACCTGTGCTTCTAAATCGTACAGAAACAGGCCATTCTGCCCAGCTGGGTCTACGCAAGGGTGACCAACCATCCCTTAT